>NW_015173756.1:49097-110959 GCF_001447785.1 Gekko japonicus
GAAGAAGAAGAAGAAGAAGAAGAAGAAGAAGAAGAAGAAGAAGAAGAAGAAGAAGAAGAAGAAGAAGAAGAAGAAGAAGAAGAAGAAGAAGAAGAAGTCTTAGTGGGTTAAAGCCCCACCTGGCCTCCACCCACTTACTAAAAACACTGGGTGGGCACCAGATTGATGTTTGTGGGCGCCATATTGGGGACCCCAGATCTAGACAACATTCAGGAAGTGGCCTAATAAGTGGACCTTCCAAGAACCCCCAAGAAGTTGGCCCGCCTGTTACTTTTCTCTAGCTCTTTATAATTGCCAGCCTTTTATTAACCAGATTCTCTCAATATATTTTCAAGGCACATCTAAGGCAACGAGAAACAATCTGAGATGTTTAAATAGTCATGGAAGGAGCCGAAATGGAGATGCAGTTCTGAAACACCAGGCTGGATGCCTGTTATGGAGACTTTAATTCCTACCCTTCTTTTGTCCCAAGGTTATTCTCCTGCAGTTGTTCAAGTTCTTCAGGGAATTTGCAAACAAGGACAAGTATGTACATTTTGGGCTGAAAGCCCACTCCTTATGGAACAACATAAGGTCACATTTTTCATAACCAGAACTCCCGGCCAACTTTCTGAATGTAGTCACCAAAAAAAGCTGCATCAAATTAACACCAGAACGATCTGTCTAACATAAAATATCCAGAAGACAGTTTGGGTTCCCATGATGCCTCTGTGTGTGTGTGTATGTATATATGTGTGTGTGTGTGTATGTATAAATCCAGCAGCTATACTGTAAAACATTGCACAACTGCGAGGTTTCCTACCAAGTCACCCACTGTCTGGAAAATTGAAACCACGCGGCCCCAGAATAAAGGCATATTTCCCCGATCACACGATGATACCAGAGATGAGGCAAACCAGCGAGTGTTCAGCTGTATGAGAAACTGTTCATAGCACAGATTGTGGTCACAGCTTCCTAAAAGGGGGGGGGTGATCTTGGCAATTTCTTAAGGGAGCAAGGACGTCTTTGATGACGAATTTTTAAAAAATAAAAATAAAACCACAAACCACAACTTTACACAAACTGCCTTGAGCTCTGTGACCAGAACCCAAAGCAGGGAGAGGCCAAGGAAGAGAACGCTTGGCCTGGCGCCCTGGAATTGCCACCTTCCTGCTGGAGGTAGGCCATCTCCCACCCCTCCGTTCTTGTTAACCCACTGACACTTGGTTGAGCGGCGGGCGGAAATTCCCACGTGAAAGGAGGGGGGCAATCAGCATCCTGGAGTGGTGAAGTGGCTTCCAGTGCCACCCAGAGGTGACATCATCATGCTGGGTGACACTCTAGTATTCGCCCAAAACTCTATGGTCAGGCAGGAAGTGACGTCATTGCACCAATGGCTCCCTCAAATGGAAGTCTCTGCCTCCATCTCCTGTCGGTTGTCAGGCTGTTGGGGCTAGGGTTGCCAAGTCCTCGCTGTATGTAGAGCGGGGGACTCCAGCGCTGCTCCGGGAGTCCGTGCGCGTGAGCAAAGTGCGCACGCACCGCAACCACGTCACCCGGAAGTGACGCAACCACGTCAGGCACACCGGGGGCGGGGCTACAATCATCCGAGGGAAAACCATAGAGTTTTCCCTCAGATGACCGCGGCCCCGCCCCCAACATGCCCGACGCGACTGCATCACTTCCGGGTGACATGCTGACGCCGGGCACATCGCGTGCTTTGGGGGTGGGGTTCCCCCCGGGGCCTAATCCGCCGCCGGCGGGTAATGGGCCTCTCGGGCGGGGGTTTCCCCGCCCCCCCAGGGGGACTTAGTGAGCCTAGTTGGGGCCCAAGGGTTTCTGGCCTAGGATAAAAGCCTGTTATGGTGATAGTGTCTATTTTACCTCATTCTGGAGATTAAAGTAATTCATTTTTCATGATTCATGGTATGAGATGAGATCATGGGAAAGAAGGCATCAATAGCACGAGTTTGTGCCGGACTAAGAGAAATTATATTCAGTCCCTGTCTGTAAGGATTTTCATTTAAAAAAACCAAAACAACCCTTTGTGACCACAGACTGGAGCCATTCTGCACAGTTTTTGAGGCAGTGTTGTCATGCTCAGTGAACCAGAAAGAGAGCAGAGCAGGAAGCCTGAGAGGGCCCTGAGGCCTGAAGGAAAATCTGCAGGCAGGAAAAGAGCACGGGCTAGGTAAGATCTCAAAAGATAAGCAGGGTTCGTACTTGGATGGGAGCCCGCCAAGGAAGTCTAGGGTTGCTACGCATAGGCAGGCAGTGGCAAACCTCCTCTGAACATATCTCACTTGGGAAACCCTATGGGGCTGGCATAAATTGGTGTGACTTGGTGGCAACTTTCCACCACCACCACACATTTATTAATTACTATTCTAGTAGTATTAATTAGGAGCTGCGGTGGCTCAAGTGGTTAAGACGCTGAACTGCAGGCTGTGGAAGGTCGGTAGCTCAGCAGTTCGAGGCCAGAGTGTGCCGCATGACAGAGTGAGCTCCCGTCTCTAGTTCCAGCTCCTGCCAACCTAGCAGTTCGAAAGCAGGAAACTGCAAGTAGATAAATAGGTACCGCTTCGGTGGGAAGGTAACAGCGTTCCGTGCGCCTTGGTGTCTAGTCATGCCGGCCACGTGACCACAGAAACATCTTCGGACAGTGCTGGCTCTTCGGCTTTGAAACGGAGATGAGCACCGCAACCCTAGAGTCGGACTCGACTGACTTTCGAGCAAGGGAACCTTTACCTTTACCTTTAGTATTAGTTACCAGCACTGTTGCATGTTTATGCATGGTTTATAATAAAGGTAATTAAAAAAAAAAAAGATTCAACTGCATTAAAAATGTTATTATGCACTGATACGGATATTTCTAACACTGCATGTTTGGCATTAGTCCATTATGATCATTGCATGACGTTTCTGCACAATCCGATTATCACACTTATACTAAAATGCAACAAAACTCAGTAAGACACAAGGGCGTGACTAATGTTAATGGAGGCGAATGCCATTTTTCGAACGCTGCACAGCTGGAAACGGGCGCTCCTGCCTACGGTCCCCTCCATTTTGCCAGCCATCCTCAATGATAAATGAGGTCTACACATGTGGAAAAAAGAGATCACTCATTTAACTTTAAAAAAAAAAAAACACCCCAAAATGAAAACTTCTCTCAACAAGCAGCCAAATATCTCGGCAACCCGTGCAGGATACAGAACTGGAGCCACCATCTCTAGCAGGACTGCAGGGAAACGTCGATGCACCTACTATTTCGGAGAAAATATCAGAAACTGCTGGCATTCCTTCCCATGGTTTATATATTCCTTTTGTCAAGGTTTCCCAGTTTATCTGTTCTTGGGATGTTTTTGTTACCCATGGACTTTTAAACACACGGGCTCAATGAAAGAACTATCGATACCAAACGAAATAAAATTGCCGGGTTATCCCCCCCTTTCCCATCATGTGCACAGGCACTATCATTTTCAAAATCTATATTTCTAGAGGCGAGAAAGCCCGGAGCCTTCGGGAAGTGAGATTACTATTCAGCAGCAAAGAGCATTTACAAGATTGAATACAGAGGATGAAACTCAAGGACAACTCAGCGGCGCTGGCTAGGATTTAATCTTTCCAACATTTGAGACATTAAATTAAGTTCGGGAACATCCCCAGAAGAATGGCAGGAATGAATCATGGCTTAAGTTAGCCAGAGGTAGTAGCACATGAAAGGAAATGGAAGGAGGGTTTCTTTTTGTCCTTTTTTTCTGAGATCACAAACATTTACTCCCCCAACTGTGCCTTGAACTTAAGGGTGTTGGGGATTATTCCCACATATGACTTGATTTTTTTAAAAAATATATACAATTATTTTCTGCACAGGCATATGAATCTGACTCATTCATATGATGCAGTGGACATACGTCTGGCTTCAAAACCAGCTGAGTGAAGACGGCAGCATAGGGTTGCCAACTCCAGCCTGGGAAATTCCTGGAGATTTGGTGGTGGTACCCTGTGAAGGAATGACTCTGGGGAAGAATTTCATCTCGAATCTATGGTATACCATCGAACATGCGGTGGCGCAGGCGGCTAAACGCCTGCTAACATTAGCATCTGAACAGCCTGTATGGCTGTTCGAGAATCCACCGCGGCCAGGGTGAGCGCCTGGCCCGAGTCCCAGCTCCCGCCTACCCAGCGGCCCGAAAGCGATTAACATCATGCGAGTAGGCAAATGGGTACCCACCCTTAGAAGGGTGGGGGGCACCTGCCTCTGTAACAAAAAGGTTTGTGGTGGCCGCAGCTGCGTTCGGCGAGAAAACATCAATGGCGGCGGCGGCGGCGAAGCCGAGATGGCACTCGGCAAGAAGAACATCGGTCGAGCGATCTCTGGCGGCAGAAGATTGCGGTGGAGACTGGTGTCGGCATCTGATGACGTGGATTGTAAAGCGCGGCAGAGCCAGCTAGGACAGAGCTGAGGCTGAGCAGACGCGAGGACAGGCGGCGGGTAGGCGGTACCACCAAAAAAAGGAAAGAAGCAGCCAACCAGTGGAGAAAAAATCGCTGGAGAAAAGAGAGCCGCCAAGCAGCCAGAAGAACGCAGCGGACCTATCACAGGGTGCTGGTAGGGAATCCCCACCCCTTCGGTATGTGGCCTTAGATAGGGCTAACAAGTTCGTAAGAATGCCCCTGTAAACCGCTCTGAGACCCGTTAGGGGTTATGGGCGGTATATAAGTCCCATGTAAATAAATAAAAAAATAAATAAATAAAGCAGCCATTTCCACCCCCCGGGGAACTGATCTATGTAGTCCAGAGGTCAGTTATAATTCCAGGAGATCTCCAGATTGGGTTGCCAGATAATTTTAAAAAGCACTAGACAAACCGAGCTGCCCCTTCCCAGTGCAAACAGTCTGCCCTGTGCTGTTTAGGACTGTTCAGCGGAAACTGAAAAAATACCGGACATTTGAATGTCCGGTATTTTTTTTCCAGTTTTTGCCCCGGCCAGTCAGTGAAAATACCAGAGTGTCCATGTCAGTACTGGACGCCTGGCAACCTAACCTCCAGGCCTCATTTGGAAGTTGGCACCCTTAGACTGGTGTGTACCTCCGAGTCCGTGGTAGCCTAGAATGTAGAACCTGGCACAAAATGCAGCTTCCCAAGAAGAACCTCAGCTTTCAGTATTTTTTTTTTGAAAAAGAGGTTTCTAGTTCTTACAGCTCTGAAGGTACGCTTGCAGAGGCAATGCCTCTAAAATCTCAGAAGCCAGGGGGCTACATGGCTAAATAATATTTCCACTGGTTAGATAGCACTGATTTACCATGGTCTTTACCCCTTGCAATGACTAGTAGAACCAGAAAAATTGTTCGAAATAGTAAAAAGAATTATGCACGTGACACACTAATGTGCTCAATTTGCATCAGGGCTTTTTTTGTAGAAAAAGCCCAGCAGGAACTCATTAGCATAATAGGCCACACCCAACAGCAGGAACTCATTAGCATATTAGACCACACCCCCATGCCTTCCCTTGGCTTCCCCGGGTGCCCCATGGCTGTGAGGAGCCCGGGCAAGCCAGCCCTTGGAGGGGAGGGGAGGCAGTTTAAACTGCCTTCCCTTGGCTTGGGTGTAGTGGGTGTGGCCAACTCTGAAGCCAGCCGGAACTCTGTTCCTGTGCGTTCCTGTCCAAAAATAGCCCTGATGCATAATACAAGCTGAAGAAAAACAGGGTTGCACTTACCTGTAACTGTCGTTCATCGAGTTTCTTCTGTGCAGGCACACATGGGGACAGAGCCTGAGCAGGCCTGCCTACTGGGAGTTTTTTATAGCTAAGAGCTTCCAGGGTGCACCGTGCGCCAGAGCCAGGAGCTTGTTCCCACCCAGGGACCATGTGCTTCTGCGCAACAGTGCCCCCTACCCTCAGTACCTCTTATATTGCTGAAAGAAGTGTGCAGTGGGGCAGGAGGGAGACTATGCGTGCCTGCACAGAAGATACTCGATGAACAGCAGTTACAGGTAAGTGCAATCCTGTTTTCATCATTGATCTTCTGTGCAGTCACACATGGGGATTCTAGCCAGCTAAAAACAGTATGCTCACCTAGTTAAATATGGGCTGAAGAACTGCTTTCCCCAGTTGACCTTCTTGTCTTGCCTGCAGGTCCAGTGCATGATGACGAATGAAGGTGCTCGCAGACAACCAAGTCACTGCTTGGCAAATCTCCGTCAGTGGGACCCCACTCCAGAATGTCGACAACAAGGCCATGGCCCTAGTTGAATGAGCTTGTATCTCAAAAGGACATGGTATTCTGGCTAGGTCCCAGCATTGCCTGATAGTGGCCACAATCCATCTAGATAGTGTTTGAGGGGAAGCCCTCTTCCCTCTGTTAGGCCCCGAAAAACGTATGAATAATGCCTGGTCTTTACGGAACCCCATCGTCCTTTTCAGGTAGAACCACAATGCCCTCCTAACATCTCAGGAATGTAGCGCTTTTTCACTCTCAGAACTTGGTGCAGGGGGGGAAATGGGCAAAATAATCTCCCGTGACAGATGAAGCTTTAAAACAACCTCACAGATGATCTCGGCAGACAGCTGGATCGAGGAGGGCTGGCACACTGCTGTTACTGCTTCATCTTACAGCGGCATTCAACACAGTCAATCAGGATCTTTTGACCCACTGCCTCGCTGACACAGGAGTTTGCGGGGTTGTCTTGAAGTGGCTTACCTCATTTCTCCAAGGTTGGGGACAGAGGGTGGTGCTAGAAGAGAGGGTGTCAACTAGATACCCCCTAACATGTGAGGTCCCTCAAGGGGCGATCCTCTCTCCAATGTTGTTCAACATCTACATGTGCCCCCTTGCCCAGCTGGTGTGGTGTTTCAGGCTGAAGTGTCACCAGTATGTTGATGACACCCAGCTGTATCTGTTGGTGGTCAGCCACCAAGAAACCGCCCACAAAATTTGGCTAAGGGACTGGAGGCTGTGGTGGGATGGTTGCAAAAGAGCCAGCTAAGACTGAACCCGACTAAGACAGAGGTTCTGTGGTTGGCTGGGATTCAGGGTCAGAGTGCCAACTCACCACTCTTGATAGTGTGCCCCTAATACCAGCACTGACTCTCAGGAGTTTGGGTGTGGTTCTGGATGCCTTCTTATCGATGGAGGCCTAGATCACCAACATTGCCAAGCTGGTCATCTTCAAGCAACACCAGGTGAGGCAACTGGTCTCCTTCCTGTCTCGACCCAACCTAGCCACATGCAACGGTCACCTCCAGACTGGATTACTGTAACTTGCTCTATGCTGGGCTACCCTTGAGACTAACCCAGAAACTCCAGCTGGTCCACAACATGGCAGCATGGGTCCCAACTGGAACATCACGGATAGCACATATTCAACTAGTGCTCCATCAGCTGCACTGACTCCTGGTGGAGTACCAACTCAGATTCAAGGTTTTGGTATTGACCTTTAAGGCCCTCATATGTCCCCTGAAGAGCATTATGCTCTGCAGAGAACAACTTATTGGTGATCCCCAGCCCAAAAGACATCTGACTGTCCTTGACCAGAGCCAGGGCCTTTTCAGCCTGACTGCAACCGATTTGCAATGAACTGCCTCACCAAAGCAGAGATGGTTCTTATTCTGTCTGGGGCCAAGAACCCCTTCCCTTGTACTGAATCCAAAATGGAATTGAGAAACTGGACCCTTTGTGTCGGTACCAGTTGACAAGCAAACCAAACTTTTGGCAACCTCCAAGATCAAGGAGCAGTGCTGTAGTGAATGGTTGCTAGGGCCCCTAACCACCAGCCAGTCATCCAGGTATGGGGAAATATTGCACCCCTGCAGACACAAGTAAGCCACAACTGGGGCCATGCACTTGGAAGACACTTTGGGCACAGCCACTAGACCAAATGCAAGACACTGTGCTGAAAAACACAGTCCACGCAATAAAAATGAAGAAATTTACGGTATTCCTGATGAATTGAAAAATGAAAGTAAGCATCCTTAAGATCGATAACAATAAACCAAGAGTTCAACTTTAATAACTGTGACACTGTGACACTGATGGAACGGAAACCATACGAAATTTTGAAATCTGAAGAAAAACATTTAAATCTCTAAGGTCTAGGATAGGCTGTGCTTCCGTTATCCTTTTTCTCCAGTAAAACATCCCAGAGCAAAAGCCTTCTGGTGACAGGGTAACGCTTACTTCTTTATGGCTGCGAGAGTTGTACTATAAGGAAGGCCGAGCGCCGGAAGGGCTCCATAAGTAACTCCATTGTTAAATAAGCTACAGCAGCCATGAAATTAAAAGACGCCTGCTCCTTAGGAGGAAAGCGATGGCGAACCTAAACAGCATGATAAAAAGTAGAGACATCACCCTGCCAACAAAAGTCCGCATGGTCAAAGCAATGGTATTCCCAGTAGTCATGTATGGCTGCGAGAGTTGGACTATAAGGAAGGCCGAGCGCCGAAGAATAGATGCTTTTGAACTATGGTGCTGGAGAAGACTCTTGAGAGTCCCTTGGACTGCAAGAAGATCAAATCAGTCAATCCTAAAAGAAATCAACCCTGACTGTTCCCTGGAAGGCCAGATAATGAAACTGAAGCTCCAGTACTTTGGCCACCCAATGAGAAGGGAGCACTCACTGGAGGAGAAGACCCTGATGCTGGGAAAGATTGAAGGTCAAAGAAGACGGGGACGGCAAAGGATGAGATGGTTGGACAGTGTCATCGATGCAACGAACATGAAATTGAGCCAACTCCAGAGGATGGTGGAAGACAGGAGGGCCTGGTGTGATCTGGTCCATGGGGTCGCAAAGAGTCTGACTCGACTGTGCGACTGAACAACAACAACAACAACAAGGGGCACACTCAATGCCTGTGATAACCCTTCTGATACCTGATTAACTGCTCCCAATTGGAGAGAACAAGGGGGAACAGAGCTGAACTCTAACTCGTACCCTGACCTCACTGTAGCCACTCAGTTGAGGTAATGGCTCTCCAAGCCTCATGAAATTGGGCCAACCTATCCCCGAACGTGGCCAGTTCTAGTCAGGATGTGTTTTGTGATTGTGTTGACTCCCTTGCTGGGGTCGGTTGGCTTACAGATTGAAGCCTATTTGAACCTTTACGCCTCTGATAGTTTTGATGCATAGCTTAAGGCTCAGAATGAGGATACTGAGCTCCTGGGACATTAGCATAGCTATAGTCCCTTTGACATGGGTGCCAAGGTTGATGCATATAAGGGCCGAGTTCAGAATGGCAGTTTGAAGCAGGAGGGAGTCACGGCAAAAAGGAGCCGGAACAAACGGTTCCAGGTTTTCCCGTTCATACTGCAGCAACTGATGCGGGAGCATACCGGGAGGAGGCGCAAGGGAGTGTTCACACTGTTGGCCCGGAGGCACGGCTGTAAGGCACAGCTTTCTTTTTGGCAATCTGGAGATATGAACTTATGCACATATGCGCTTATGCGCATAAATGCATAAGAAAAACGCAGCTTTTTGTTGGTGCGGGATGGACGCGGGATAATCGCGCTCTCCAGGGTTTGCTACCACTTTCACCAGGTATCTTTTAAACTCAGGCGTGAAGCGTTACAAGACGGGTTGAGTACGGGTGGGGAAAGCCTGAGAGATGTGCCTGTGTGAATGGCCCCTTTAATCCGGTTATGGAACGTTTCTGAAACGTGCCTATATCGGGGCAAACTGCCAGTCTGAACTCAGCCAAGGTCTCTGTTTATATTGGGAAGTGCCTAATGGGGAACCCCCTAAAGACTTTGCTATCTGTTTGTTTTTCTTCATTAGAGTCAGAGTTTAATCCGTTCTGGTAGAAAACAAGGTTGGCCCCCTCAAAAGGCAAGTCCTCCACCTTCTGCTCTGTTCCATTAGGGAGAGTTGTCGTTCTTAACCATGCATGCATTCTGAGGACAATCACACTCACCATGGCCCGGGCTGCCGCATCTGCTCAGCGTCTGCCAGCATTTATCTGCTTCTTGGAAAGTCTTATGGCCTCTGTCTGAATCACCTTGGCCAGGGGCCTCTTGTCCTCTGGGAAGAATTCGAAATAGGGCAACATACGTTCCCATAAGAACAGCTGGTAACCAGCCATAATCACTTTGTAGTTTGCAATCTTAAATCCCAGTGCTGAAGAAGAGTAAAACTTTCTTCCCACAGCATCCAACTCGCATCCCTCCCGATGGATAGGCGCTGCATGGTAAGTTTGCTGGCCCTTTATTTATTTATTTTATTTCATTTATATCCCGCCCTCCCCGCTTGCGGGCTCAGGGCAGCTTACAACACGAGGTGTAATCCAACACCACAGTTAAAACAAGTAAGGCACTCAGTGCAATAAATATAGTTAAAACAGTTAAAACACAGTGGGTACTCCCCAGGATCCGTCGCGACTAACATACTCGCTCCGCGTTGCACATCACATGGGTCCAAGGAGGGGGATGCTGTGGGCCACGGTGTTCAAAGTGGACAGTCGGCCCAACCCAGCGGTACTGCTCGTAGCCGCCCGTTGGTGGTGGTGGTGGCGGCGGCTCCTATTTGAAAGCCTGGCGGAAGAGCTCTGTCTTACAGGCCCTGTGGAACTGTAACAGGTCCCGCAGGGCCCTGATCTCCTCCGGGAGCTCATTCCACCAGATAGGAGCCGCCACCGAAAAGGACCTGGCCGTTGTGGCAGCAAGCCTGGCCTCTTTAGGGCCCGGGGTCACTAAACGGTGCTGTGACCCCGACTGAGGTGCTCTTTAGGGCCTGTATGGGGAAAGGCGGTCCCTCAGGTATGCTGGACCCTGGCCATGTAGGGCTTTAAAGGTAATCACCAGCACTTTGAAGCGAATCCGGAATGCTATAGGCAGCCAGTGCAGCGCTTTCAGCAGAGGTTGGATGTGGTCCCATCTCGAGGCATCCGCAACCAACCTGGCCGCCGCATTCTGCACCAGCTGCAGTTTCTGAATTTGCGACAAAGGCAGCCCCATGTAGAGAGCTGTAGAGAGCGTTGCAGTAGTCTAGCCTCGAGGTGACCGTCTCTTCCTTGACAAACGGAAGAGGGAGGAGGATGTGTAGTGAAGTAATCAAAAGGGTCCTTCTGAACTCTATAAAGGTGCTCCACCCTCCTTGCTGTGGGTTTGGAGCGAGTAGGTCTCTGCCAGACCTCTTGTGCCCTCAAGTATAGAAAAGGCCACCATGCCTGGAGAGTCCAAATAAAGCCGACTCAGAATTTTATATCTCGGTTTGTGCTTCGATGTAGTTATTTTGATGTCCGATGACTGTGCCATGCATGTCATCTGTGCCATACATTCTTAAATCCTCTGTGGGCGAAGCCGAGGACAGATCCCCTATCTGCTCGTCCGGGCTCAGATCCGACATGGATCCGTCAGAGTCAGCCACTGCTTCCTCTTCCCTCCTGTCCATCCCTTGGGAGAGAGGTCTGCCGGAAGCTGCAGTCAAAGGTGGCTATGGGTACGATCGATGTGAATGGGCAAAAACACTCCGATCCATTGGATGATCAAAAGTACCATCCCACGGCTCCAAATACCTTGGAGACATTCTGTAAAGACTGGATGACCACCTCGACAGAGAACGGTGCTCTGCCCACAGAGAACCTCTGTTCAGATTCGACACCCACAGGGTTTTGACCCGCAGGCGACTCAGCTTCAATCTCTCCTTCAGTCTTTCCAGTTTTAGTGCATGTGCTGCCAAAGCAAGCACCTCTCCTTCAGCCTTGAGAGCCAGTTTGGTATAGTGGTTAAGAGCGGCAGACACTAATCTGGAGAACCAGTTTTGATTCCCTACTCCGCCACATGCAGCCAGCTGGGTGACCTTGGGTCAGTCATAGTTCTCTCAGAACTATGATCCTAAAGGTCTATTGGCAACAATTTATGCTCAACTACACGATAGTCTCTGGAAGGGCTCTTCATCGATCATGAACTCCTGGCAGAAGGATTGCGGAGTTACCTTTACAGAGGCGCAATGGCGGACAATTTAGTCTTCCAGTATGTTTAAAACTAGAGATATGAATCTGAAACTACAACACTACAAATTATACGCAAGGTGGTATCTTACCCCTGACAAGTTGTTCCATTGTAAATACAAACCTACCCCCTTGTGTTGGAAAGGTTGTGGTAATAAAGGCACACTAGTACATTGCTGGTGGGATTGTCCACAAATTAAAAAGTTTTGGACTAAGGTCATTGCTGAAATAAAAAAAATAACTAATTATGAGATTCCAAATACACCTACATCTCTTTTGTTACATTTTTGGCCAAGTCTGAAACTGTCTAAACAGAACGAAGAGTTAATTTCTACTATGCTAATGGCTGCAAAAAACTTAATCGCCTTAAATTGGAAATTATTTAAGGTACCAAATCTATCACAATGGAGAGCTAAACTGTGGGACTTGATAGTTTCAGATAAAATCGCTATGCAATTAATAGCTTTTGACAATCCGAAAGGTATTAATAATTTTATGGAAAAATGGTTTGTGTTTTTTGAATATCTTACTGCTTGTCAACCCCGACTATATGCACTACCTCAGAAATATAGAGACTTTGTGTTTTATTAACAAGTACTGTACGTATGGAGAACATTTCTATTCTTGGTTACTAGATGCTGTTGAAAGATACTGTATAAAACTAACAAGTAATACAGGATGTAAAAATATATAAAACTCAATAAAATGCTATTAAAAAAAAAAGAACTGTTCTATCAAGAGCATAGCTCTCTCAGCCCTACCTACTTCACAGGGTGTCTGTTGTGGGGAGAGGAAGGGAAGGTGATTGTAAGCCACTCTGAGACTCCAAGTGAAGGGCAGGGTTTGAATCCAACTCTTCTTCCTTCGAATAGGGAAGGAAGGTGATCTAGTCCAATCCCCTTGCACAATGCAGGAAATTCACAAATACCTCCTGTCATGATCTGTGTAGGCCTCTGGAGATCTGTGCAGGACTGGGCCTAGTGAGGCCTAAGAGACCTGCCTGGGAGTGGGAAGCAGACAGCCTACAATCCCCACAAGGCTTTGTGCCAGTGGTAACCAATGGGGGTCCAGGAATTCTCTGAGGAGATTGTTTATATACTTGGTGGTCAGTTAAACTGTGTTCTTTTCCTCTCTGCGGTCTTTGCCTCTCACAGAGCTCACAGAGCTAAGCTGAGGAGACTGGTCTGGGGGCAGTGAGTACAGGCAGAAGCCTGGCATAAGAGAGCTGTGGGGCTTGAGTAGTAACAGTTAAGGAGTATTAGGTAGCTGCGTTAGCTTTGTGTTTCTTTTGGCCTTTCAGCACTGTTGTGTATTTTAAAGCACCTTGTCTTGTCTTGTTTTCCCCTGCCCAGTACTGTAATAATAAACCCTTTTTGTTAAGTGTTTCTCTGCCTGGTCATGACGCTTACGTTTCTCAGCTACAAAGGGGCAATTTGAAGGGGGTTGGGAAGGTACCCCGGGCCTTCTCAAGGGACCGAAGTCCAGGGTGGTGGCAGCAGAAGGTGGAAACCCGCTGGGGTCATGACACCTCCCCATACCCCCAGTGACCCCTGCTCTATGCCAGAAGTGGGGAAAAAAACCCACCAAAAAACCTCCAGGATCCCTAGCCAAACTGGCCTGGAGAACAATTGCTTCCTGACTCCAAAGTGGTGATTAGTATTTCCCTGAGCGTGTAAGAAAGGCCCACAAGAATGAACCACTGGTGCAGCCCTTCCTGCCCTCATGATCTGCCTAAGTTCACAGAATCAGCACTGCTGTCAGATGGCCATCTAGCCTCTGTTTCAAAAGAAGGAGAGCCCACCACCTCCCGAGGAAGCCTGTTCCACTGAGGAACTGCTCTAACTGTCAGGAAGTTCTTCCTAATGTTTAGCTGAAAATTCTTCTCATTTAATTTCAACCCCTTGGTTCTGGCCTGATCTTCTGGGGCAACAGAAAACAACTCCACACCATCCTCTATATGACAGCCCTTCAAGTATTTGAAGATGGTCATCATATCACCTCTCAGTTGTCTCCTCTCCAGGCTAAACATACCCAGCTCTTTCAACCTTTCCTCATAGGACTTGGTCTCCAGAACCTCATCATCTTTGTTGCCCTCCTCTGGACATGTTCCAGCTTGTCTACTTCCTTCTTAAATTGTGGTGCCCAAAACTGAACACAATACTCTAGGTGAGGTTTAACCAGAGCAGAGTAAAGCAATACCATCACTTAACGTGATCTGGACACTATACTTCTGTTGATACAGCCCCAAATCATGTTTGCCTTTTTAGCTACTGCATCACACTGCTGACTCATGTTCAGTGTATGGTCTACTAAGACCCCTAGATCCTTTTCAGATATACTACTTCCAAGACAAGTCTCCCCCATCCTATAATTATGCATTTTTAAAATCTAAATGCAAAACTTTACATTTATCCCACTGAAATTCATTTTATTTGTTTTAGCCCAGTTTTCCAGCCTGTCCAGATCATCCTGTATCCTGACTTTGCCTTCTACCGTATTTGCTACCCCCTTCCAATTTAGTGTCATCTGCAAGTTTAATAAGCATTCTCTCTATTCCTTCATCCAAATCATTTATAAAGATGTTGAACAAAATAGGTCCCAGGACAAATCCTTGAGGCACTCCGCTTGTCACTCCTCTCCAAGAGGATGAGGAACCATTCACAAGCACTTTTTGGGTGCACTCTGTCAACCAGTTACAGATCCACCTAACAATAATAAGATTCAAACCACATTTTACCAATTTGTCAACCAGAATATTATGTGGAACTTTATCAAAATCCTTACTGAAATTAAGATAAACTATTACTGATTTCTCACAAGTCACTGTCTACAGCATTCCCCTGATCCAGCAAGGTAGTAACTTTCTCAAAAAAAAAGAGATAAGGTTAGTCTGACACGACTTGTTCTTGAGAAACCCATGCTGGCTCTTAGTTATCACAGCCCTCCTTTCTAAATGCTCTAGGACTGACAGTTTGATTATTTGTACTAAACCTTTTCCAGGTACAGACGTCAAGACATATGACATCCCTAGAACAATAACGATAAGAAAAAGATTTCAAAATGATCTGATAATAGATTATTGGGCTCACTGTATCCTCTAAAAGGAATTGCCACTAGAGTAACAGCTCAAATTTGTCAGGATTTTTTTTTTGGGGGGGGGATTCACTACTGTAGAAAGTTACCCATCAAGTCACTATTTCAAAATGGAATCCGGCCTGGAGATCTGCCTTAGGAAGCTGTTTCCATAACAACTTCTCCATCCGGCCTTCAAAAGGTTCAAAAGCTAGTTCGGCACTATGTTACTGTGATTATCCCCCCCCCCCAATTTGGGGCCTAGTGAGGTCTAGTCCTCACACCAAATTACAGTGATATTATATTCCCCTTAGAAGAACCATCTGGAGTCTGCTTAATTGTAGGATTGCAAGCGCTGGATTGGGAAATACCTGGAGATTTTAGGAAGAGAGCCGAGGGCAGGCAGGGTTTGGGGAGGGGAGGGACCTCAGCAGGGTATAATGCCATGGAGTCCACCTTGGAAAGCAGCCATCTTCTCCAGAGGAACTGATCTCTGTCGTCTGGAGACCAGATGTGATTCCAGGAGATCTCCAGACAGCACCGGGAGCTTGGCAACCCTAGCTTGAATGGGTGGGTTCGATAGGTGGGTTCAATTAGCACAGATAGGGTTGCCAAGTCTCACCTTGTTCCGGAGCGGGGGACTCCCAGGCCGATCACAGAGCGCGCCGCATCCACGTCACCAGGAAGTGACGTGACGACGCTGGGCACACTGGGGGCGGGGCCACGACCATCCGAGGGAAAACCATAGAGTTTCCCTTGGATGACTGTGGCCCCACCCCCAGTGTGCCCGGCGTGGCCACGTCACTTCCTGGTGATGTGCACATCGGGGTGGAGTTCCCCCTGGGGCCCGATCTGGCGGCGGCGGGGAACGGGCCTCTGGGGCGGGGGTTTCCCCGCCCCCCGGGGGGACTTGGCAAGCCTAAGCACAGAGCTTGGGGAATCAACTTTTTTTAGAATATCATCCACCACAGGGCCTAGAGTAAGTGAAACGTCTAAAAAAGTTTATGTATTTTAAGAAACTGATATCAGGACAAACTACTTAATTCCACAGCCACACAGGCACTCCAAAATGAGATTTTTTTTTTTAAAAAAAGTTCTGTATTATCGTCCATTTGTTTTGAGAAAAATACATGAGACAGACAAAATCTCTCATCCCTTTCATGTTTTTCTGATTTATCTCCCAGTGCACACTATTTCCCTGGCCAAACATTTCAGAGGTGTCTTGAATATTGCTGTTTTTTCCACAATCTCACCTATCTCCCATTTTTTTTAGTCTTTCTTCTTATCTTACCCATTTCTCAAGAAGATCCCATAAACATTACAATGATTTAGCCTGCTGTTTCTCACTAGTTTCTGAAATCTGTTACAGGTCACCAATCTCCAACAGTATGTTTAAAAAATTCTATAAGATCTCTTTCCGAGACTGATTATTGGAGAATATTTGCTTTTGATATGTGCGTGGGTTGGTCTTGGTATAAAATACACATTGATGGGGAAGGAATGTGTAATAGGAAATGAAACAAAGCCCTATCTCGTTCTTTAAGAAACAAAATCTGCCTTTCCAGGAAAAAAAAAGAGAGCTATTGCTTCATTATTACTTAAATACTGAGGACACTCTTGCAACCTGACCATATTATCAAAACACTTTTTAAGTGGAGATCTGTGACATTTACTTATTTATTCATTAGGTTTGTGAATTGTCCAGTCCCAGCATTCACAGGGCTCTGGGCGATGTACGATGGTAAATAAAATACAATGTAAAACGTTCAGTACAATCTTAAAAACGATCCCCCAGATGGCATCCGTGAATTGAATTTCAAGCCCGTTCTGGGCTGTGTTGCCAACTCGCAGGCAGGACTGGGAGGAGGCCAAAAGGAAAAAAGATGGAATAAAGGATGGGGTGCCAGCCATGATAGACCCCCGTTGCTGTTGTCAACCATATGCTTGGCGGAACATCTCTGCCTTAGATCCCACAGGGCACAGATGTTATCCGGCAGAGAGTTCCATCAGGTGGGAGTTCTGGTTGAGGACAGCCGGGTATTTTGAGGGTCAGGGATCACCAGCCGATTATTCTCCACAGAGCGTAATGGAGGCCCAAGGTCACAAATGTTGCCAGATCTGCCTTTTATCATCTTTGGCGGGTCAGGTAATTGGTTCCCTACCCCCCCCCATGACTTAGCCACTGTGATCCACGCATTGGTCACCTCCACGCTGGACTACTGTAACTCACTCTTCAAGGGCTGCCCTTGAAACTGATCCACAAACTCCAGCTGGTTCAAAATGCAGCTGAGCGTGTCCTTACTGGGGCCTCAGGAGGAGCACATATCCAACCTGTGCTCTGCCAGCTGCATTGGCTTCCAGTTGAATACCGGATCAAGTTCAAGGTTCTGGTATTAACTTTTAAAACCCTGTGCAGTCTGGGACCATCATATCTGCAGGACTGTCTCTCCTGCTATGTCCCCCAAAGAACTTCGCATTCAACACCTACTGGTAGTCCCCAGCCCGAGGGATGTCTGCTTAGCCTGGACCAGAGCTAGGGCCTTTTTTGGCTCTGGCCCCGGCCTGGTGGAACAGTCTTCCAATTGAGATCAGGGCCTTGCGGGATTTATTACCGTCCCGCAGGGCCTGTGAAACAGAGCTGTTCCGCCAGTCCCTGAATAAAATAAAGAAGGAAATAAAGTGCAGCTGCCACAGAATTGGAATAATATGAGTTTACCATGATGTTCCAGTCAGCAGTCTGGCAGCCACATTCTGGACCACCAGCCAACTCCGAAGAGTTTTCAAGGGCAGCCCTACAAATTGCAGTTGTCCAGTCTCCAATCTGGAGGCAACCGCTGCGTGGATCAACGTAACAAGGCCTGACTCAGATAAATAAGGAAGCAGAAACAAAAAGGGGGAAAAAACTGAACCTTACAAGAAACTCCAGAACCAAACAAAGGTTAGTGAAAAGGAGGGCCAATATTAAAACCTTTCCATAAAAAATAAAAAGAGGTACATGTATTTATTAATAATCACACATTTTAAAACATATATAGAGGCCCATTTACAACCAATATATATACAAAATATACAAATATCAAGGGCTGACAAAGTTGACCGTACGCGTTTCGGCCAAATAGGCCTTCCTCAGAGGTCATACATATGTGGCAAGATGGTTAATTAATAATCACATTAATAATCACATTAATAATCACTTTAATATTCACATAAACACAATCAGACATATATACAAAGTATAGATTCAATCAGGACCATTAAATAAATTGTTCAAAAGTAAAATCACCAGGCACAGGGTAAATATGCACATAAGACCTTTAAAGTGCAATCACTAGCCCAGTGATTATAAAATAAACTTGTGGTCCAAAAATTTCCTTCTTTGATTGTGTTGCCACAGTATTCACAAGTATTTGTATATATTGGTATTTGTATATTTTGTACATTTTATATATATTGGTTGTAAATGGGCCTCTATATATGTTTTAAAATGTGTGATTATTAATAAATACATGTACCTCTTTTTATTTTTTATGGAAAGGTTTTAATATTGGCCCTCCTTTTCACTAACCTTTGTTTGGGTAAATAAGGAGCCAGGTGGAGGGCCGGGTGTAGGTGGGGAAGAGCCAATCGTGCTACCGTGGACACTTCTTTATCCAATGACAGCACAGAATCCATCTGTACTCTGAGGCTCTATGAGGAGTCTACGGATGTCAGCTGGACACCACTGAGTCCCGGGAGTGACCCACCAGCTAGCATCTCAGTCTTTCCCAGCCACATGGCCTCCATTTCAGATGGATTCAACTTCAGCCACCTCCTCCTTAACCATTGGACTTCCGCATCCAGGCACTGGGATAGCGCTGCCGAGAGCCCTGCCACTAACTGCTTACCCAGTGGGAGGAAGAGATGAGTGTCCTGAGCATATTGGTAACACCCAACTCCAAAAATCCTGTGGATCTTTGCAGGAGAGTGCATATATATGTCAAATCACATCAGAGAGAGGATCGAACCCTGTGGGACCCGACAGTTCAGGTCTCGTCGGGAATTCCTCTCCTCCCTGATAGCAACCCTCTGGCAGCATCCCTGGAGGAAAGAGGAGACCAAACCAAGGGCAGTGCCCCTTATCCCCAGGGAGGCAAAGTGCTTGATCAGGAACAAATGGTCAAGTGTACAGAAGGCCACTGATAGAGCCAGAAGGATCAATAGATCCAACATGCCTTTATCCAGAAGTAAATGGAGAGCGTCAACCCACGCGACCAGTGCTCTCTTAGCCCCAAAGCCAGGTCTGAACCCCAACTGAAAAGGGTCCGGGGGCTTCCTTCCATGATACATGAAATGTGAGTTGGGTCGGGGTGAACCCAACCAGATTCACATTTCGTGTCGTACCCAGGACCAGTGTTCCCTCTAAGCTGAGTTACTGTGAGCTAGCTCACAGTTTTGTAGCCTCCGGCTCACACATTTTTGTCTTAGCTCAGGAAGGAGGGCTCCGGAGCAAACTAATTTATGCAGTAGCCAAAGCGCTCGCTCACGACTTTAATGCCAGTAGCTCAGAAAGCACGATTTTTGCTCACAAGACACCACAGCTTAGAGGGAACATTGCCCAGGACTCATCTCAGTGGGGAGGAATTGGCTCTGGGCATGGCGTAACAGCAAGAGATGCTTCAGACTTTCTTCCCTTCCACTGGCCACTTTTGACAGGTTCCACGTGCCTGCCCACTGAAGAAGAAGAAGAAGAGGAGGAGGAGGAGGAGGAGGAGGAGATTGGATTTCTACCCCACCCTTCACTACCCAAAGGTGTCTCAGAGAAGCTTACAAACTCCTTTCCCTTCCCCTCCCCACAAGACACCCTGTCAGGTAGGTGGGGCTGAGAGAGCTCTGGACAGAAACTGCTCTTTTTCGAGAACAGCTCTTATCAGAACCATGGCTTGCCCAAGGTCATCCAGCAGGTGCAAGTGGAGGAGTAGGGAATCAATCCTGGTTCTCCCAGATTAGAGTCCGCGCACTTAACCATCCACTACACCAAACTGGCTCACCAAACTACACCAAACTGGCTCACTGAGCCGCAGCCCCTCTCCCAACCCAGCCAAGAAAAATGCTAGTTCATGCCATCAGCAGGGCCTTGTCCCACAAAGCCTCACTGGTGCCAAAAATGTCCCAAACTTTTAAAAATAAAACCTGAGTAGGGTTGGGAGACTCTTCAGGAGGGAATTCCATCATGAAGACAACTCACCACACCTGCTCTGCATCATAAGTGGAGACCCTAACAAAGATGGCGGTTGGAGCAGACCCTCTCATGTGACCTCTGTTTGGCAGGGGACTGGTACAAGAGCAGGTGTTCTTGAAAATGGGCCACAAGAATGTTGGACTTTCTTCTAAACTTTGAATCAGGCTCAAAAGCCAACTGGGAGCCAGCAGAACTTTGTGTCAGTTCGGTCTCATCATGAACCAAGTGGGTATACTCAGAATGAACAGAAGTTTCTGAACAGCCTTCAAAGGCAGTTTCATGCAGAGCATGTTATGGTAGTCCAGCCTGAAGTTTACCATGAAATATCTCACATAGGACTTTAGCTAGGTCAAACTTTCCTAAAAGCAGTCACCGTTGGCGATGCCAAATGGCTCCTCAGAAGTTTTGTCCATCAGACCTCAATGCTATAAAGGGTCTTTTCCGAGCGCCAGAGAGTTACACTAAGAAGACAAGGTCAACATCCCCTGTAGAAGGAATGCCAACAAAGCAGGGTAAAGCCCAATGCTCCTTCTAAGCTGTGGAGTCTTGTGAGCAAGAATCCTACTTTGCGAGCTGCAGGCATGAAAGTTGTGAGCGAGCCATTTGGCTGCTGCATAAATTAGTTTGCTCTGGAGCCATCCCTCCGGAGCTGAGACAAAAATGTGTGAGCCGGAGGCTAAAAACTGTGAGCTAGCTCACACTAACTCAGCTTAGAGGGAACACTGGTCAAGACAGCCGCTTGGGAAGGTGACACCTCCAGGCAGCTGCACAACACTGGCCCTTCTGCTTCCTCTTGAGAAGGTGCCGCATTGTCCAGTCAAGCTGTCCGGAAGTGAAATCGAGAGGGGGAAAGACTGACTTTGGCAGGCTTAATGGTTTTTAATGGAGCTCCTTCATTCATTACCCAAACGCTGGCAGCGCTTACCGTGAACTTGACGTTATAAAAAGAATATATAGAGATATCGCTTGACTGTGTGCACTTGGATGTTACCCCCTCCACACACAAAAAAAAGTTTTTCACCAGGATGCCGCTTTGGTACGCTTATCTAAGAGGTGTTGTTGTTGTTGTTTTTTAATGTCATTTTACAGTTAATAATTAGCCTCCCCTTGGTCTCCACAAAGAGTACCATCGAGACAAAAGGAAACATTAAGTGTGTTCACTATACTTGCCACGGGTATAAATAGTCAAAGGGATGATTAATGAACGAGGGAGAGAATTAAACAGAGGAAAGGGGAACAGAGACAAAAGGCCCTTTGCTTGGCTGCCCACAAACCAAGACGAGCTGCAGTCCTCAAAGGAACGACGGCAAAGTGACAAACACACAAAACACACACACACATACACAGAGTGTGAGAGAGTGCTTAATGGACAGCTCACGAGGACTCACTAACCCCCCCCCCACACACATTATGACAAGGACTTTGAGGGCTTTATTTGGGCTTGGACACATTGCCATGCGGAGGTCTTTGGAGGCTAAGGAGGGAGGGGGAAGGGGCGGGCACCCCACTTTTGCATGTGATCGAAAGGAAAGCAAAGCAGCCCCAAACGACTTAAACAGTGCTCTTCAGAGCCCCATTGTGGGGCCTGCCAAAACCGACGTTTTTAAAGAGTTGTTTAAAGGCCTCGGACAAAGCAGAGGCGGCGGCGACACAAATCGCTCTGCAGAAGCCGCCTGACAGGCCTTGTCCAGGCCTTCAATGGCGACATTCTACAAAAGTGCCCCTTTCTAAATTAAAAATAACTGAGCAAAGTTATAGGAGAGAATGGACTACAGGGATTTCACATGCCTTTTGTTGCTGTTGTTCTTTACAGCCCTGAGAATTCCAGCTTTCGGGATTCCTTTGGGAAAGGAGAGGCGAAAATAAGTTTCTAGTCCTCCGAGTTACAGAGATAAATTTGAAAGTGAGAGAGCACTTTCCTTCCCTACTATCTATATACCTGTGTTTGAAATGTACACCCTCTAACTGATGATAAGCTGGATTCAGACTATCAGACTAAAGAATATAAGTCTAATATATGGCTTAATTCCTAAATTAGGGGTCCCTAACCTTTTTGAATTCTGAGCCTTTGGTGTTCTAACAGAGTGTGGCGGCTGCAGCCACAAAATGGCTGCCATTGGAGGTGGAACATGTCACAAAATGGCTGCCTCGGCTTGCCTTCAGCCACACAGTGAAGATCCTTGTGGTGTGGCAGCAGCTACTGCCAAAGAAGCATTTTTAAAAATCTGCACAGGCAATCAAATCTCTAGTGGCCCATCAGAAGGCTTGCTGGGCAAAAATAAATCACCTGGCCCCAATCTACCTTCTAAAAACACTTGGCAGGCACCAGGAATGGTGTCATGGGCAGCAGCGACAGCGCTGGGCCCCTGCCTGAGTTGGCAGCACAGCTGGAGTCACCAGCACCACCTAGGCTTGCCAAGTCCCCCCGGGGGGCGGGGAAACCCCCGCCCCAGAGGCCTGTTCCCTGCTGCTGGTGGATCGGGCCCCGGGGGAAACCCCACCCCGACGTGCACGTCACCCGGAAGTGACGCGACCACGCCGGGCACGCTGGGGGCGGGACCACGGTCATCCGAGGGAAAACTCTATGGTTTTCCCTCGGATGGTTGTGGCCCCGCCCCCAGTGAGCCCGGCGTGGTCGCGTCACTTCTGAGTGATGTGGATGCAGTGTGCACACGTGAAGCGCGTGCACTCCAGCCGCCAGCCGGGAGTCCCCCGCTGCAGCGAAAATCAGACTTGGCAACCCTAGCATCACCAAAGCTGGAAGCCGGCCCCTCTAACTCCTCGGGGGTTGACAGCTTGCCGCCGCCAGCGCCAAAGTCAGTGACCACTGCGCCTGGTCCCGCAACAGCCGGTGAGGCTGAGGGAGCGGCTCCGCAAGGACTTAGCAACCTGCCACCGAAATGCACGCTGG
The DNA here is from genome assembly GCF_001447785.1 of Gekko japonicus. Classification (NCBI taxonomy): domain Eukaryota; kingdom Metazoa; phylum Chordata; class Lepidosauria; order Squamata; family Gekkonidae; genus Gekko; species Gekko japonicus. The sequence goes on from NW_015173756.1 coordinate 72,226, forward strand.
CGGGGGATTTGTTTATTTATTTGTTAAATTTATATCCCGCACCTCCTCGCCGAGGCCTGAGTCCTAACAGAAGCAGTGCCACCGCTCAGGGAAGCATGGCCAGAAGCCTATATAAGAACATAAGAGATGCCAATGTTGGATCAGGCCAAAGGCCCATCCAGTCCAACACTCTGTATCACACAGTGGCCAGAAATACCAGGTGCCATCAGGAGGTCCACCGGTGGGGCCAGGACACTAGAAGCCCTCCCACTGTTGACCCCCCCCCCCCAAGCACCAAGAAGACAGAGCATCACTTGCCCCAGAGTCCCTATCTATACCTTGTGGCTAATAGCCCCTGATGGACGTCTGCTCCATATGCTTATCCAATTCCCTCCTGAAGCCGTCCATGCTTGTAGCCGCCACCACTTCCTGTGGCAGTGAATTCCCGCTCGGTTCTGGGCTCTCCGTGGAAGCAATGAGTCCCATCCGTGCCGACCTCTCGTCCACCCTCGGCTCCTGCTCTCGGACCTCGCTCCTGTTTGGATTTCTGACTTCCTGGCCTCCTGCTTCGGTTGACCACTCTCTCGGACTCGCGACTCAACTCCTGCTCTGTCTCTCCTGCCTACAACCCCCAGACCGGACCTGACTCCTGCCTCTCAGCCCAGCCCAGCCCGTGGCAAACAATTTCAGTGGGCACCACGGTGCCCACAAGGACCACTTTAGGGAACTCTAATCTAAATCCTCCCTGCCTAGCACCACTTGAGAGATGGAAGATGAAGATGGAAGATGTAGGCATGACCATATAAACCTCCTTATTGTTAAGTAAGTTTGAAGGTCAAAGAAGATGGGGACGGCAAAGGATGAGATGGTTAGACAGTGTCATAGATGCAACGAACATGAAATTGAGCAGACTTCAGAGGATGGCGGAAGACAGGAAGGCCTGGTGGGATCTGGTCCATGGGGTCGTGAAGAGTTGGACTCGACTGTGTGACTGAACACAACAACAAATGTTAAGTAAGGCCACGGGTCCACATAGTCCTATATTGCCTCCTTGGATTGACAGCAACTGCCCACGGTCTCCAGTTGAGGCCTCTCTCCTCTGCAACCCTCAATTCTGTAAAATGGAAATATGAGGGACGGAACCTGAGGCCTTCTGCATGCGCTGCTGCTCTAACACTGAGCTGTGGCCCTTCCGTATGCATCGTCTAGCCAAAGGATCTCAGGGTAAAAGTGCTGAGAAAGACCACACTGTGTCTGAGACCCTGGAGCGCCACTGCCAGTTGAGCAAGTTGGAGCAACTGTTTACCTTGGTGCAAAGTAGGGATGCCGGACCCCCTGGTGGGGGAAGGGTCGCCTGCTCCCAGGCCCCACCTCTCTGCGGCCAATCAGCTGGCTGGTGGGGGGGGGATTTTCAGGAAAAAAGGGACACCCAATGTCTTAGCGACTTGCCTACATAACTTCAATGTGACCTGGAAGGAATGGAAGCATGTCAGGGACATTGGGGCGACACTCTGGTTTTTGGGCAAAAACTCTATGGTAGAAGCTAACTCTACCATAGAATTTTTGCTCCAAAACCAGAGCATCATCCTGGAATGCCTACGTCACTTCTGGGTCATGTTGGAAGTCATATGGGCACATCACGGAAAAGTCAGATGAAACTCCCTGGCAACTCCAGTGCAAAGCAGTTTGAGAGAGAGAGAAAGAGAGAGAGATCGGATTTATACCCTGCCCTTCACTACCCGAAGGAGTCTCAGAGCGGCTTACAATCTCCTTTCCCTCCCCATCCCCACAACAGACACCCTGTGAGGTAGGTGGGGCTGAGAGAGCTCTTCTGAGAACTGCCCTTTCAAGAACAGCTCTGACAGAACTATGGCTTGCCCAAGGTCATCCAGCCGCTGCAAGTGGAGGAGTGGGGAATCAAACCCGGTTCTCCCTGATTAGAGTCCACACACTTAACCACTATACTAAACTGGCTCTTTTTGGGACATTTTTTTTTTTTGCATAACTTCTTTTACAAAGGCCACCAATTCTTCTTGAAATGCTCCCTAATTCGGGTTACTCACCTCCAGGTGGGTCCCGGGGAACTCCAGGAATGAGCTGATCATGTCCAGACCACCGAGATCCATTCCCATGGAGAAAACGGCAGCTTCAGAGGGTGTACTCTATGAGATCACATCCCCCCTTGAGCTCCCTCTCCTCCGTAACCCCTGCCTCCCCCCAAGCTCCAACCCCAAAATCTCCGGGAATTGTTGTTGTTCAGTCGCACAGTCGAGTCCAACTCTTCGCGACCCCATGGACAAGATCCCGCCAGGCCCTCCTGTCTTCCGCCGTCCTCTGAAGTTTGCTCAGTTTCATGTTCGTTGCATCGATGACACTGTCCAACCATCTCATCCTTTGCCGTCCCCGTCTTCTTTGACCTTCAATCTTTCCCAGCATCAGGGTCTTCTTCTCCAGTGAGTGCTCCCTTCTCATTTGGTGGCCAAAGTATTTGAGCTTCAGTTTCATTATCTGGCCTTCCAGGGAACAGTCAGGGTTGATTTCTTTTAGGATTGACTGATTTCATCTTTTTGCAGTCCAAGGGACTCTCGAGAGTCTTCTCCAGCACCATAGTTCAAAAGAATCTATTCTTCGGCGCTCGGCCTTCCTTATAGTCCAACTCTCGCAGCCATACATGACTACTGGGAATACCATTGCTTTGACCATGCGGACTTTTGTTGGCAGGGTGATGTCTCTACTTTTTATCATGCTGTTTAGGTTCGCCATCGCTTTCCTCCCAAGGAGCAGGCATCTTTTAATTTCATGGCTGCTGTAGCTTATTTAACAACGGAGTTACTTATGGAGCCCTTCCGGCCTTTATTTTCCAGTTGCTTTCCGCATCTCCGTTTTAACGTGAGGCTTTGTTTCTCCAAAGCTGTTAACCTCCCCGCCTGTACGCTGTCTTTTGCGATCTGATTTGCCGATAAGGGATGAATTGGGTTTTTTTAAAAAAAAATGGGCAAAAGGAATGAAAGCTAAGTGGCACCCACCCCTTCTTTCTTGCCGGTATTATCACAAGGAAGGTAAACACCTCTTAAGGGAAAGGGGGAAAGTCCTGAACAAACCGTAGACGGCCAGGCCTCCCAAAAGGCATTTAAGTCTTTTACCGGAGCAGCACCCACCACGAGCGTCGCTGGCGCATCATTTCACAAGCATATTTCATAATGTTCGTCTGTGCTCCTCAAAGGAAAATAATGACCCCGCCTAGTGCATGCTTTTAATTACAAAGCTTCAGCATGTGCATAATGTACGGAAGCTGAGCCAATGATTCATAGAGGAACTTTTCTACCTGAGCTTGAACAGACGGAAGGCCAGAACTGGATCTGGCAATTCGCAGGCAAAGACCGCAGTTCAAAGGGACACATTTAGAACAGAGAGCACTCACTGGGGGTGGGGGGTGTCTCTGCTTTTCCTCAGTAGCTCTTCAGAGCATCCAAAATGTTGCTCCTCAAAAATCCTTCCAGAGCACAACGGGATTGGGATGCAACCGAGAGTGAAAATCATCCGGCAACCTCCCCGCCAGCCCCCCACAACTCATACCCCAGAGACAGATCAACCTAGGTAGCCCTGTTAGTCTGCCTGTAGCAGTAGAAAAGAGCGAGAGTCCAGCCGCACCTCCAAGACTAACCAAAAATGGTGGCCACAGATTTTTTTTAGCCTTTAAGGTGCAACTGGACTCTTGCTCTTTTCTACCAGACCATGAATCATGCATCCAACAGAGCAAAATGGAATCCTGATGTGATTATGCAAGATCTTTCTTTCTTTCTTTTTTGGTTTGTGACTTGATGCTGTACACGTGCAGTGGAGTGTATCAGAAATCTGTAAAAAAAATATTGGCATTGATAGAAACTTTCGGCAACTTGGGTCCATGGGGCCACCTGAACGAAGTCCAGAAGAAGCTATGCCGCCTTTCCAGCCCATCAGGGTCCCCAAGGTGGTGCACGTAAAGATATTAAAACATTGGAACCCCTTAAAACGGCATGTAAAACTATGAAATGATTAAGAACACACTCAGCCAAGCCGCACCAGAACCAGGGAGGAGGGCCAATAACGAATGATTCGCTGCTTCCCCAGAAACGTTAAATCAAGAATCCCCAAATCCAGACTGAAATTTGGAGGGGGGGTTCATTTCATAAATACCCCCAAACCTAGTTCTGTGTGCCCAGTGACAAGCACTTCCTCACAGGCAATCTCCCCCTTGCAGTCTGAAGCAGTGACAGCCCCAGGTTTTTTCGCCCACTAGGTGAGGATACATTCTGGGGGGGCCCTGTGTGGGGCGGGGGTGGGCGCCGGAGTAAGAAGCCGGCAAGGGAGGCTTCCTGTGCGGGGCGAGGAGGGGATGAGGCCGGCCAGAATGGTGCCCTCATTGAGCCGTCGCCCTAGGCGACAGTCTAAAATTTAACAATAATGGGCCGGCCCTGGTGTGAAGTAGTACAGTCCAGCAGTGACACGACCTTGCGCATCCATACATGCTCCCTGCAACCGATGACAGTGAAGTATCACCAGGCGGTTTGCCCCTTTCGGCACGCTGCATTCTACTGGCTACCACAACATTACTTTATGCATTCGACTCCTTCGTAGGGGGCGGTCAAGACCTACTGCATGTTATTCATTTACATAATATTTATTTACTCCACTTATGCCCCGCTTTTCTCTCCAGTGGGGACCCAAAGCAGGTTCTATCATCCTTCTCTCCCCCACTGTATCCAAACAACAGCCCTGCGAGGTTGGTCAGGCTGAGAGTGTGTCCCTGGCCCAAGGTCACCCAGCAAGCTGCCATGGCAGAGTGGGGATTCGAACCTGGGTCTGCCAGATCCTAGTCTAGGGTTGCCAGGTCTGGGTTGGGAAATAGCTGGAGATTTGGGGGGTGGAGTCTGGGGAGGGCGGGGTGGGAGGAGGGGAGGGACTTCAGTGGGGTCTAGTGCCACCGAGTCCACCTTCCAAAGCGGCCATTTTCTCCAGGGGGACTGGTCTCAGTTGGGATCCCAGAAGATTTCCAGCCACCACATGGAGGTTGGCAACCTTAAAAAAGGTAAAGATTCCCTTGCTCAAAAGCCAGTCGGGTCCGACTATAGGGTTGCGGTGCTCATCTCCGTTTCCAATCCAAAGAGCCAGCACTGTCCGAAGACGTTTCCGTGGTCATGTGGCCGGCATGACTAAACACCAAGGCGCACGGAACGCTGTTACCTTCCCACCGAAGCGGTGCCTATTTATCTACTTGCAATTTCTTGCTTTCGAACTGCTAGGTTGGCAGGAGCTGGGACTAGAGACGGGAGCTCACTCTGTCATGCGGCACACTCGGGTCTCGAACTGCTGAACTACCGACCTTCCACAGCCTATAGTTCAGCGTCTTAACCACTTGAGCCGCCGCAGCTCCTTTGGCAACCTTATGTTGCACTATAACCAACCATGACACTGCACTGACTCTCCAACTCGCCAGGTGTGATGAAGGAAACTTTTGCGTGAGATGCATTACACGCAGGAATTGTGTTTTCTCCATGGGAGAGAGAAGAAGAGAGAAGGGATTGGATTTATCCCCCGCCCTTCACTAGCCAAGGGAGCCTCAGAGCGGCTCACAAGCTCCTTCCCCTTCCCCTCCCCACAACAGACACCCCGTGAGGTAGGCGGGGCTGAGAGAGCTCTTGGCAGAAACTGCTCGTGAGAGAACAGCGCTGAGAGAACTTGTGGTTGAGTGTGGAATCAAACCCGGCTCTCCCAGATTAGAGTCTGCGCTCCTAACCACTACACCAAAGCTGAAGCCTATCCAATGGCCTTTCTTCACCCCTTGGAGCAAGGGAGTAGAAAAGGCAAGCTTTTTCACTCTTGTGGATCCCCACTCCTCTAGAGCAGGGCTTCTTCTGGACTCAGGAGGAGAAAGGATATAATGCCGCCCAGCCACTGCGGCCCCAATAAAACATGTGGTGCACAACCGGCCCCTGTTCCCAAGGAAACAAATAATCACCTCGCCAGATGATTCTCTACATCGCCATGACAGGTGAGAATCAAAACAGGGAACGAAGCCTGGGAAACGATGAGGTCTTAAGGAAAAGAAGAGGCCAGGAGGAAGAAGGAAGGAGGCAAGAGAGAAGGATAGGAGGGGAAGGGAGGAGGAGGAGGAGGAGGAGGAATGGTCTGGGGCTCTAATTAGATTGCAAAAATTTACAGGACGGGCCTTGCTATCATTTACCACTCTAGTCCATGTTCAGTGCTGCAAAACGAAGACATCGGCCCTTTCCGCCCTCTCCTTTTAATCCATGTTCACTGTGGTGTCCTCCAAGCAATTCTGCACTAAAATTGAATTCAACCTTCTTTTTAATCCATGTTTCTCCCCCCCCCCCCCATTCTGCACTAAAATCGAGTTCAACCTTCTTTTTAATCCAGGGTTCTTCCCCCATTCTGCATCACATTCCCTCCCTTCAGTGGTCAGCCCAGGTTTCAGCCTGCTGTTGCCCCAGGGTTTTTTGGATGCTGTTTTGCCCTGGACTTTAATTGCCTCGACTTGAACACTGAGAGAATCCAGAGTGGCAGGTGAATGCGGAAAGGAACTATGTCAGTATTGTCTACTCAAAGCAGCGCCTCTCCAGGGTCATAGGCTGAGGTCTTTCACATCACCTCCCCCCCCCCCCCCCCGGGCCCCCCCCCCCCCACTCTACTCCCAGGAAAAAGCAAAAACCTCCAGGATCCCTGAGCCAATCTGGCCTGGAGGAAAAATTCTTTCCTGACCCCAAAATGGCAATTGGCCGTAAGAGCCAAGCTGCCAGGTTCCTGGTTCAATCCACTCGTCGTCTCACAGTCTTTTATAGAAAAGCTTTATTAAAACTAAGAGTAGTGATACATAGAGAGATTCTTTGTCCAGACTGATTAAAACATCTAAGGTTACAACTTGTATAGGTAAAGGTAAAGGTTCCCTTGCTCGAAAGCCAGTCGAATCCGACTCTAGGGTTGCGGTGCTCATCTCCGTTTCAAAGCCGAAGAGCCAGCTCTGTCCGAAGACGTTTCCGTGGTCATGTGGCCGGCATGACTCAACACCAAGGCGCACGGAACGCTGTTACCTTCCCACCGAAGTGGTACCTATTTATCTACTCGCAATTTCTTGCTTTCGAACTGCTAGGTTGGCAGGAGCTGGAACTACAGATGGGAGCTCAACTCCATCATGCGGCACCCGGGTCTCGAATTGCTGAACTACTGACCTTCCACAGCCTGCAGTTCAGTGTCTTAACCACTTGAGCCACCGCAGCTCCTTTGTATAGGTAAAACAACAGGACAAACTCCCATGATCCTCTTCATGCATTGCCTTGGACCAACTGGTCCTTTTGAAGTGCAGAGGAAAGATCCCCCCCCCATTCCCATGAGAAAGTTAACACCAGCCAACCGCTCTATGCACGCACACACACACACACACACACACGCACGCACATTTCCCCACCTTTTCATCTCTCCTTCCCTGGGTTTATGGCAGATCGGGCTGAAGGATCAAACAGGCAATTTGGCAGAGTTATTTACATAGCAGGACAGTGCCCGACTCTGACACAAGCACTGGCTCCTCCCTACCTGTCCTCCCTTCTCACAGTTTGCCTAAATTCATAGTGAAAACCATAGAGGACTGCCCCAGGAGAGCCGAGCCAAAAAGAAAAGACCTCCACCGAAGGACGCTACCATCTGGTTCCAGCAAGACCCGCCACAGACAAAAAAGACCTACGCTGCTTAGGTGCCTGGTAAGGCACCCATCTCCCCTGAAATATATGTGGCCCTAGCTAGATGATTAAATGTAAATATGTAAACTGCTCCGCGCCTCCGGGAAGGAGCGGTATAGAAATGTGATGAAATAAATAAATAATAAATAAAACAAAGCACAAGAACCACTGGCTAGAGCTAAACAGAATATATATGTATATAGAAAGACATTCAGTAATACAATAATGGCCAAGGTGTAACCAGAGTACAGAAAAAAAGAATAGAATCCCAAGTATTTCACTGTGTCTCCCTCCAGTTGTATAGTGATGTCATAGTCCAACTTGACGTGGTGCATTCATCATGGAGTGGACATTCAGAAATTCCATCAGTCACAGAAAGCCATAGAGAAGACACGTAGTCCGGATGCAAGTCACAGAATTGGCATTGCGGTCAGATGGCCGTCTAGCCTCTGCTTTAACATCTCCAAAGAAGGGGAGCCCACCAGCTCTCGAGGAAGTCTGCTCCACTGAGGAATAGCTCTAACTTTTGATTTAATACCAACCTGGTGGTTCTAGTCCAAACTTCCGGACTTGAATTTTGTTCTACTAATGCAGGCGAATACAAGTTGACTCATTTGAAATGTGGAGGTGGAGGAGAGTTTTACAGATACCGTGGACTGCCAAAAAGACAAGTCAGTGGGCTCTAGACCAAATCAAGTCTGAACTCTCCCTAGAAGCTAAAATGAATAAACTGAGGCTATTGTACTTTGGTCACTGGAAAGTTGAAGGCATCAGGAAAAGAGGATGACCTAACAAGAGATGGATCAACTTGGGATGGATAATAGCAAATCTTCTGCCAAGCTGGGGTAAGTCATGTGTCAGACCCCCAGTCCAGTTACACTCAACAACTCTCTCTTGGCAGTGATAAGTTTATTGAAGTGTATGCAAGATCCAGTAAGTCACTGTGTTAGAACTGAAGACTTTTGGCGGGTACAAGCTTAATATAGATAGTTCAATGAAAAGCCCCTTCCATCCCCCAAGCACACGTCACATTCGCATCGTGCCTAACATTGCCATCCCAACTAAGTGAAAGATATATGTCTTGGTTATCTGCAGCTGAAGTTGGTACAGAGTCTCTCAAGGAGACCTTCCCCTGGGAAATAGCTGGTGTGGGGGGCTGCTAGCAGACTAGGATCTCCAGGACCATGGGCGGTCCTAAAACCAACCTCCACAGCACAGAGCTCTTCTAGGTAGTCTGTCTGGAAGAACTGTAGGCACTGGAGACGACCTACCATGTCCCTCAATAAAGGGCGGCTTTCAAAAAGTCGCATCGGTGTCCTTTTTCTGTCTGTAGCAGCAAGCAGTGGTCCCTCTAAGCTGTGGAGTCTTGTGAGCAAAAATTCTACTTTGTGATCTACTGGCATTAAAGTTGTGGGGGAACGATTTGGCTGCAGCATAAATTAGTTTGCTCTGGAGCCGTCCTTCCCGAGCTAAGACAAACATGTGTGAGCCAGAGGCTAAAAAACTGTGAGCTAGCTCACGCTAACTCAGCTTAGAGGGAACACTGGCAGCAAGTATAACTTTTATCCGAACTCTTCAGAAATTATCTAAGAAAAAGCTGGAGCTACACAGGTTCGAGTAATAGAGCCAGACTGCAAGATCTATACAACAGGCTGGAGCGCTGAATTGGCAATACGTAGATTAAGAGCTAACTATAGCAGAATTCCCAGTTTAATGTGAGCACTTGGCAATTAATTATAGTATAGATGACTGTTGCCATGCTGGTCCCAGAAAATGGAATGCACAACACAGGGACAACGAGATCATACAATGGACCAGCTAAAATATTTGCATTAGTAAGCAAACTTATCCCCCCCAGGTACAACTGAGAATCAGCAAGTTTGTTTGATTAAGGATTCCATGTAGGACTAAAGATTTTACTCTGAAATTCTTAGTAGAACATGATTCAATATAGGATATCGCTTTAGCTCATTTGCAAATAAGATTCTCGGGACAGGCTTTATTGGCTATTTTCTACTGGGATTTTGGGGTCTTTTTTAGCATAAGTTGAAATGTGAACATAAATGTGAACTACAAGGGAAAAAAATGTGTGTGAAAACAGAAATGTAGACCATAGAGGTTGCAGGATGAAGTGCATATTTAATTGGACACACTGTTTTACAACTTTTTTTTAAAAAGTATCCCTGCCATTACACTGAACGGCAGATCGCTGTAACTCGGAATTTGTGGCTCAGATCTAGACCTTACCTAGGGCAGTCCAGCCATTCCAAGGATGAGGTAGGCCAGGGAAGACGTGAGCAGTGTTCCCTCTAAGCTGAGTGAGTGTGAGCTAGCTCACAGTTTTTTAGCCTCTGGCTCACACATTTTTGTCTCAGCTCAGGAAGGATGGCTCCAGAACACACTAATTTATGCAGTAGCCAAATCACCTGCTCACAAAGTAGAATTTTTGCTCACAGGACTCTACAGCTTAGAGGGAACATTGGACGTGAGCGGTTCCACTGCCCCATGATAATCAATGTTTGCCTGTTCTGGGAAAGTATAAGTAAGCATTCAGTTTCCTCAGGGCTTTCCTATATGATCTACCATTCAAGCAATTGTATCCTCTGGATCTTTTCTGTTTTGTCCACGACTTACTTGAACTCTGTAGTACTAAATGCTATTTGTGCTGAACAGGGAAGTGAGATACAGACACACAGACTCCTCAACATCAATGCGCAAATGTACAAAATGGAGAGCTTATTGTCTCTATGGCCCTGAGCTGGACAACATGGGCTAGCCCCGTCTCATCAGATCTTGGCTGGTTAGTATTTGGTTAGTATTTGGATGGGAGTATTTGGATGGGAGACCACCAAGGAAGTTGTCCAGGGTTGCTACGCAGAGGCAGGCAATGGCAAACCACCCCTGGTTGTCCAGATCTGGACAACATGGACTAGCCCGGTCTCATCAGATCTTGGCTGCTAAGCAGGATGGGCTCTGGTTAGTATTTGGATGGGAGACCACCAAGGAAGTTGTCCAGGGTTGCTACGCAGAGGCAGGCAAACCACCTCTGAATGTCTCTGGCCTTGGAAACCCTGCAGGGTGGCCAGATGTTGGCTGCGACTTATCAGCGCTTTCTACCACCACCACCACCACCACCACCACCACCACCACCACCACCACCACCACTGTCTATATAAACAACGGTTCAGACTGTAAAGTGGAATACCGCTGCTAATTTAGGGTTGCCAACTCTGGGTCAGGAAATACCTGGATATTTTTTTTGGGGGGGTGGAACCTGGGATGGGCGGGGCTTGAGGAGGGGAGGGAACTCAGTAGGGTATAATGCAATGAACTAATTCCACCCTCTAAAGCAGCTGTTTTCTCCAGGGGGACTGATCTGGGTTTTCTGGAGATCCACTGTAATAGTGGGACATCTCTACGTGCCACCTGGAGGTTGGCTCCCCTACAGAAGGTGTGTTGGACAGCAGCTGAAAATATCTCACCATTCAGCCACCATCTGAAGGCCCTGCACTGGCTGCCAATAGCATACCGAATCCGCTTCAAGGTGCAGGCGCTCACCTTTAAAGCCCTATATGGCCAGGGTCCGACATACCTGAGGGACCGCCTTTCCCCACATGTACCCCAGAGAACACTGCGGTCAGGGTCACAGAATCGGTTGACCCTCCCGGACCCCAAGGATGCCAGGCTCACTGCGACGAGGGCCAGGGCCTTTTCAGTGGCGGCTCCATACTGGTGGAACGAGCTCCCGGAGGAGATCAGGCCCTGCGGGATTTTTTACAGTTTCACAGGGCCTGCAAGACGGAGCTCTTCCACCAGGCCTTCAACTAGGAGCCGCCCCCACTATTACCATCAACGAGCCCGGCCCTCAGCTCTAACATCTGGCTCATTCCATCGAGTGACTCGGACGACACTGAGCTGGAACACAGCTGTTGGAGACATCTGTCGCATGCCACTGTAAGGATAACTAATAGCACCTTATGATTTTATGGTTTTATTTGCTTAGTACTGTTTCATATGTTTTATATATGGTTTTATTGGCAACTACTGCCACTACTGTAAGCCGCCCTGAGCCCGCTCACGAGGAGGGTAGGGTATAAATTGAATAAACAAACATACAAACAAACAAATAAACTCAGTGCAGTCCAAATGGCAGTACTTTTGGCTTAATTCGTGCTTTTCTTGTTTTTGTCTTCATTGGTTCAATTCTGTTATCCCTTCCTTCCTATTTATTTACTTTCCTGATTCTTTTGTTTCACTCTCTAAAATCTGTTCCGTGGGAAGTGTGTAAGCAACAACCATAATACGTTGCTAAAACTGATTCAACTGGTACATCTTAAGTGTGGATCAGAGGAAAACATCAAGGTAAACTATTTCTTTTGTAGTGCAAGGAAGGAAGAAGAATCGTCATCTATAAATGTTTTTTCTCCAAACCATCCTGTCAATTCTACAATTACTGAATTCCCAGCTAATTTGCGCACAGAATACCTCTGGTAGCACTTCAAGAGCATTAGCGACTACAATCAATGTATTTTTAATGGAGTTGCAAGCTCTAATCCATTTAATTGGTAGATTAATCCACAAAAACTTTAGTCGATTAATCTGTGGGGGCTAATTTTAAACAGCAAGGGCAAATTTTAATTGAGAATGATGAAAATTAAGGGCACCTTTTGTTCATTTTGGGCATCTGTTTTCTTTTTGTGTGTTATTGTGAAGGGGGGGGGAAGAACATTAAGGTGGTGTATCCCTCTAACAATGTGGGAGCTTTGGGGCTTCTTAAAAATCAAACGGTACCTCACACTTCCTTAAAAATCCCACGAGTAATACTGAAGACGTTGTAATACGCAGAATTTAAATTCAGTTGCTTGATTGATGAACGGCGCACGATTAGTCTACAGAGAATACATTTAATCTTTTGGCAGTCCAAAATTTTCAACTTTGCTGGGAAATAAGAAATGGGAGACTAAGAAAATATTAGCATACATCCTTTTGAATATGCAGTCTTAGCCAACTGAAATACTGACACACAACCGAGAATAGCAGCACATACATCCATGCCACACCTTATACCCATTCTGGTACTATACCCAGTCCAGTATTATACCCAGTCCAATATTATTACACGGTCTCCTAGCAAACCCAGAAATAATCTAGGTTATCTAGAGTCCACCCATTAGCATCTAGAATGATGTCCTAGGAAGCAACATGAACATATGAATCTGTCTTAAAGGTAGCAGACTCTTGGCCCATCAAAGCCAGTCTTGTCTACTCAGACTGGTCGTGGCTCTCCAGGGTCTCAGGTGGAGGTCTTTCGCAGCACTTACTGCCTGATCTTTTTAACTGGAGATGTCAGAGATTGAACCTGGGACCTTCTGCATGCCAAGCAGAGGCTCTTCCACTGAGCCACAGCCCCTCTTTACAGCTCTCCAGGGTCTCAGGCAGAGGTCTTTCCCATCACCTCCTGCCTGGTCCTTTTAATTGGAGATGCCAGGGATCGAACCTGGGACCTTCTGCATGCCAAGCAGAAGCTCTACCACTGAGCCTCAGCCCCTTCCCTATAATACATGAACACATGAATCTGCCTTATACTGAATCAGACCCTCGGTCCATCAAGGTAAGTATTGTCTACTCAGACTACCAGCGGCTCTCTGGGGTCTCAGGTGGAGTTCTTTTGTATCACTTGTTGCCAGAACCTTTCACTGGGGATGCCAGGTATTGAACCTGGGACCTTCTGCATGCCAAACAGAAACTCTGCAAGCCGCTTTGAGACTCTGAGTGAATGGCGGGGTATAAATCCGATGTCATCAACGTCGTCGTTGTCTCCTCCTCCTCCTCCTTCTTCTTGTCATTGCAAACCAGATCGGATGCCAGTGATATGTGCGTGCACAATCATACTTAGGCCCCGGTCACACGGAAGGTTTTGGGCCGGGAGAGGGACGGATCGGGGGCGCAGCAAACGGGCGCGATCTCACCGCAACATCTGGGAAGCGGCGCACACCCATCCCCGATCCGTCCCTAACCCCGGAAAACCTGCTGCAAAAAAGAACCTCCTACAAAGGAGGACTTACCTGCAGCACCGCAGCAAGCATGGCTGTGGGATCGCCACTGCGCCCGTTGTGCGTATCAATCCCAGGTCACCACCGAACTGCGCATGCGCACACACGTGCAGTTCAGCTGCCGCGCTCTTCTTTCTGTGGCTTCCCCCCGGCATCTGATCATGCCGGGGAGGAAGTGCGCGGTGGCTCAGGGGATCTATGTGATCCCACCACCGCGTGTCTCTTTTGGTGCGGCTTTAAAAAGCCACACTTTGCCCGTCCTCCCCCCCCTCCGGTGTGGCAGGGACCTTAGAAGCTTTTCCAACGTAATATTTCTCTGCTTGTGTCTTAAACATGCATGCAGAGAGACAAGAAGAAAATGACCAAAGGTGTATTAGGAATATGGGGGAGGTCACCCCGATTGGGGAACCGTGAATACCAGAAATGATTCAGGGCCTCTGCATCGAGCTCGTTCAGTGTGACAAAGGCACATGTCATTAGCCGTTGCTCTCTTCTGCTGTGTTTGTCAGACAAGATCAGAAGCATCACAAAAGCCACATGCCAAGAATCAAGATACTTTTAACCAAGAACCATCTCATCCTGTACTCCCCCCCCCCAACTCACTCAGACATCCACTGCAATAATGAAGGTGGGTGGGTTTTTTTTTTTGATGTTGCTGAATATGAAAACATTACATAACGTTATTGTATGGGAGATTTTGTAATATTCCATATTTACATCATTTTTGTCCTTGTGGCCAGGGTAAAATGGTTACTTCATCTCATAAAATACTGGAATGCTCCTTTTATACTGTGTTTTTTTAAAAATCAGTGGATCACACCTGTTTTATCACGTTTGTCATTCAATAATTCTCCGAGAGATGTTATTCCCTATCTGATGCTCTTCAGTGATCCAAAGATAACCTCATTGGTTGCTAAATATCCGTCTACCATATTTTCCCGTAGAAACTAATTTCGTAGTCTTTTTAGTCATTGCTCAAGATCTATTGAACAGAGGAGTTCTGAAAAGGAAAGAAGAGGAGGAGGAGGAGGAGGAGGAGGAGACTGGATATATACCCCGCCCTTCACTACCCAAAAGAGTCTCAGAGCGGCTTACAATCTCTTTCTCCCCAACAGACACCCTGTGAGATGGGGGGGGTCTGAGAGAGCTCTGAGAAAACTGCTCCTGAGAGAACAGCTCTGAGAGAACTTGTGACTGACCCAGGGTCACCCCAGCAGCTGCATGTGGAGGAGTGGCGAATCAAACCCGGCTCTCCCAGATTAGAGTCCACCCTTCTAACCACTACACCAAACTGCCTCCTTACTTAGCTAGGATGTCTAATATGACCACTATGGGCCAATCCAGTTGAAGGCAGGCACAACGCCTGCCCATGGGATAATCCAACGAGGTTCAACAGAAACCCTGTTCCTCTCCCATCCCCCATGTAGGCATTCATGTGCACCAACCCCACAGAGGGTCAAGGGCCATGTAAGACTCTTGTGCTTCCTGTGCACACCACTGAAGGGCTAGATGGGGCTACGGGAAGCGTGCATGGACTTCCTGCACACGTGCCCAGGAGAGTCCCTCAGCAAAGGAACAGGTGAAACAGAACCCTATTAAATGAAGGGTTGCCACCAGTATCCCCTCTAAGCTGAGTTAGTGTGAGCTGGCTCACAGTTTTGTAGCCTCCAGCTCACACATTTTTATCTTCGCTCAGGAAGGAGCAAACCAACTGATGCAGCAGCCAAACGGCTCGCTCACAACTTTGACGCCGGCAGCTCACAAAGTAGAATTTTTGCTCACAAGACTCCACAGCTTAGAGGGAGCACTGCTTGCCACCTCTGGGTTGGAAATCCCTGGAGATTTGGGGGTGGAGCCTGGTGAGGGAACCTCGGAAAGGTATAACGCCCTACAACCAATGTTCCCTCTAAGCTGTGGAGTCTTGTGAGCAAAAATTCTACTTTGTGAGTGACTGGCATTAAAGTTGTGAGCGAGCAATTTGGCTCCTGCATAAATTAGTTGGCTCTGGAGCCATCCCTCCTGAGCTAAGACAAAAACGTATGAGCCGGAGGCTAAAAAACTGTGAGCTAGCTCACACTAACTCAGCTTAGAGAGAACACTGCCTACAAGCCACCCGCCAAAGCAGCCATTTCCTCCAGGAGAACTGATCACTGTCATCTGAAAAAACCAGCTCTAATGCCAGGCTCGCCCGGCCTCGTCAGATCTCGGAAGCTAAGCAAGGTTGGCCCTGGCTAGCATTTGGATAGGAGACCACCGAGGAATACCAGGGTCGTGACATGGGGGAAGGCAACTGTAATGTATTGAAACAATTACATGAATCATCTCATAGGGCTCCTATGTTAAGCTTCGAGCCAGACCAGGGCTCCTCTGAGCGAACTTCCTATTGGTCGCTTCGTAACAGCGACCAATCAGAACGATACCATTCCCTAGGAGGGAAAGACTCCCATTGGTCCTTAACTAAGCAATCTCATTGGTTGTTAATTGTAAATAGGCGTGGCTACATTAGCCCGGTTATGTTTAAAAGGAGCATAAGCTCCCACTGTTTTCTGTTCTGGTTTCTTACTGAGTTGAGTGCTTGTTCGTTACTTCCAATAAAGCTGAATCACTTGCTGAATCACTCTAAGAGTCCTTTGTTAGTGCGATCTAACAATTGGCGACGAGGATGGGATGGTTAGAGCAGGTAGGCAGCCCTGCGGACATCCACACTTCGGACTCGGAAGAAAGCGGGCAAAGCACAGCAGCCGATCCGGCAGAGGCGCCACCAGCTCTGGTGCCCAAGTCTCCCACGATGGCTGGAAGCCAGAAGTTCGAGTGCTTCGAACCCTCCTCAGAAGACTGGGACTCCTACCTGTCCAGGTTCGAGTTCCATCTGGAAACGCACGACATTACCGACGCGACCAAGAAGCGGGCGTGCCTCCTGAGTTCCTGCGGGAAGGGAACCTTCGACATAGCCAGGTCGTTGGTGGCCCCCACGGATATTAAAACTGTCTCCTATGCTGACATCACTAAGAAGCTTAAAGCTCACTACTCTCCGCAACCGTCGGAGATCGCCTGCCGGCACGCTTTTTACAAGCGGAACCAGGCCGGAGGCGAGACCATCGCGGATTTCGTGGCGGCCCTTCGCAAAGCCGCACGACCATGTAATTTCCACAACGTGGAGGAAGCCCTCAGAGACCGTCTCGTCTGCGGTCTCAAAGATGAAAGGCTGCAACAGAGGCTGTTCGCCCGCACCACCCTGACCTGGGCAGTGGCCTACGAAGAGGCCATGGCCGCGGAAGCAGCGGAGAAGTCCACGAAGGAGGTCCGCCAGCGGGTGGCAGAGCCCAGTATACACGCTCAACGAGACAGCGAGGGCGAAGACGCGGATGATGACGTCAACGCGGTTCGAGGCAAGCGGACCCCAGCAAAGACTACCAACGTCAAGCCTTGCTCCGGTTGTGGCGGGAAACACCAGCGCGACTCCTGTTGGGCTCGTGATGTCGACTGCAGAGCGTGTGGGCGGCGTGGACACCTCGCCAGAGTCTGCAGGTCGGCGCAGAAGGACCCTATATCCAGCAGCAGGACGGCACAGAAGTCCGCACCACCCAACGCCCGAGGAAAGCAGCAATCAGCAGCACCAGAAGCAAGTTATGCGATGACAGCATCCCTGACAAGCGCATCGGTTATCAATCGCACCAGTTGCCAGGGGAAGATCACCGTGACCCCACTCCTCGACGGCAGACCATGCACGATGGAGGTGGACTCCGGCTCTTCTGTGACGGTGATTTCTACAGCATCCTGGCACCAGCTGTTTCCGACCAGAAGCCGACGGCGGCTCCAGCCTGCGGAAACCAGAGTGTCCGACTTCCAGGGCAACCGAATTCCCTTGGCCGGACGGGACTCTGTTACTGTTGAGTATAAGGGGAAATGTGTTAAACTGTCATTCCTGATTGCAGAGGGAGACCGGGTTAACCTGCTAGGGTTAGATTGGTTTGAGCCATTGGGCATTGGTATTTCTGGGATTAACAGGATGTCTGAAAATAAATGGGGCATGCTGTACGACCTGTTCCCTGATGTATTTGCCGAAGGGTTGGGAAGGTACAAGGGCCCCCCGGTTGCGTTTGACTTAGATCCGTCAGTCAAACCTATTAGGTTGAAGTATCGGAAAGTACCTGTGTCTCTCAAACATAAGGTGGAAAAAGAGATTGACAAACTAGTTGAGCAAGGGGTTTTAGAGCCAGTACCATACAGCAAATGGGAGACCCCGATCGTAACCCCTGTCAAATCAGATGGGTCCATACGACTATGCGCCGATTACAAATGTACGATTAACAAGGCGCTGCAGCAACATTCGTACCCGGTCCCGGTAATAAGCCACATTTTGGCTTCCCTGGGGGGTGGCAAGATTTTCGCCAAATTTGACCTGGCCCAGGCATACCAGCAGTTGCCTGTCACCCCGGAGGCTGCCGAGGCCCAAACAATTGTAACCCACCAAGGGGCTTTTAAAGTGAACAGGCTGCAATTCGGGGTCAACGTAGCACCTGGGATTTTTCAGGGCCTCATGGAACGTCTACTAAGGGGGGTACCTGGCACAGTGCCCTATTTTGACGACGTGCTGATTGCGGGCGGGTCTGAACAGGAACTACTGGACCGGGTTAAAGAGGTCCTCAGGCGTTTTCAAAATGCCGGTCTCAGAGTTAAGCGCTCAAAATGCACGCTCGGGGTGGAAAGTGTGGACTTCCTGGGGTTTCGCATTGACGCAGAGGGAGTCCACCCCACGGATGAGAAGGTATCTGCAATCCAAAACGCCCCCAGGCCGGTGAGTAAGAAGGAGCTCCAATCCTTTTTAGGACTCCTGAATTTTTATCATGCGTTTTTACCGCATAAGGCATCAGTGGCGGCCCCTTTGCACGCGCTTTTGCACAAGGAGGCAAAATGGAAGTGGGGGCAGGCCGAGGAAAAGGCTTTTGTGGGAGTCAAGGAGCTGCTGACATCTAATGCCGTACTCACGCATTATGATGAACACAAGCTCCTGGTGTTAGCTGCTGACGCTTCACCTTTTGGAGTAGGCGCAGTTTTAAGCCATCTGATGCCTGATGGGAGCGAAGCGCCTATCGCTTTTTATTCTAGATCACTATCTGCGGCAGAGCGGAACTATGCCCAGATAGACAAGGAGGGTCTGGCGTTGGTAGCGGCTGTCAAAAAGTTCCATGATTTTATTTTTGGCAGACGATTTTTGCTGGTCACTGACCACAAGCCGCTACTGGGGATTTTTGCGCCCGATAAGCAATTGCCAAACATCATGTCCCCACGCATGCTTAGATGGGCGATATTTTTGCAGGCTTATGATTTTGACTTAGAGCACCGGCCTGGGAAAGCGATTGGGCATGCGGATGCCCTCAGCCGGTGCCCGGTGCCGGACATTGGCGCAGACCCTGCCCCCGCCTGTGAGGTCTTGGCAATTGAGGAGCTTCCTCGACCCCCGGTATCATCCAGGGACATTGCAGCACACACGGCCAAGGATAGCGTGCTGTCCCGAGTATTAAACTGGGTTTGGAGGGGGTGGCCGGTTGGAAGCGTTGAACCGGAGTTCGGCCCTTACAAAAGCCGTCAAAATGAACTATCCATTTCTAAGGGCTGTGTATTATGGGGGAACAGGGTGGTGGTTCCTGACAAACTCAGGACGAGAGTGTTAGAGTCGCTGCACGAGGGTCACCCCGGTATGGTACACACCAAAGCGTTGGCCAGAGGGTATGTCTGGTGGCCGGGGCTGGACAAAGAGATCGAAGAATGGGTACGAGGGTGTCCCAAATGCCAGCAAGTCAGACCCGATCCCCCACAAGCTACACCCCAAGGCTGGGAGTCATCTGGTAAACCCTGGGCCAGATTGCATATAGATTTTGCTGGCCCTCTCCAAGGGCAAATGTTCCTAATTGTGGTGGACGCTATGTCCAAATGGCTGGAGGTCGTGCATATGAAATCGACCACATCACTTGCTGTGATCCATGCGCTCCGCCGACTTTTTGCCACCCACGGGTTGCCTGACGTCATCGTCAGTGACAACGGGCCTCAATTTGTGTCTGAGGAATTTAGGCTCTTCCTCACGAGTAATGGCATACGCCAAATGACTTCGGCCCCTTTCCATCCGGCATCTAATGGCCAAGCCGAACGGATGGTCAGGACGGCCAAAGAGGCCCTGGGTAAAATGGACGAAGGGGACTGGAGCCAGAGGCTGGGCTCCTTTCTTTTGCTGCAGCACACCACCCCCTGTAGTGCTACAGGCCGTAGTCCGGCCGAATTGTTAATGGGGCGGAGACTCACGACCCGTTTGAACCGAATGCACCCAGACCTCACTGAAGAGCAATCCGAGCGTACCACGGCGCAACCGAAGGTGCGCATGTTTGAAAAAGGGGACAAGGTTTTCGCACGAAATTATGCAAACGGGCACTTATGGCTTCCTGGGGTTATATCCGACTCTGTGGGTACTCGAATGTATGTGGTGCAGTTAGCTGACGGTCGAATATGGCGGCGCCACATAGATCAGTTAAGGAGACGTTGGGCTAGGGACAGCGCTGACTCTCCGACGGCTGAATCCCCTGATGTCGAGTGGACACCCCCAGAGCAGGCGGTGAGTACCGAAAGGCCCGGTACTGTCCCCGAGTCAGGGCAGAACCCTGTGTGCGGGGCTGAAATCCCAGTCGAGTCTGTGCCTGATCCAGGCTGTAGTGAACCCCACTCTGACCCACAACCTTGTCTGCCCGTGGAGCCTGCACCGCTCCGCAGGTCCCAGCGTTCGCGGCAAATGCCGACTTATCTGAAGGACTATGAGTGTAATTAATGTGGGAATAACTGATGTACAAAAGTTTGATTGTTTGTAAATAATAAAGCTTTTGGGATGATGGCTTAACTTAGGGGGGAGGAATTGTATTGAAACAATTACATGAATCATCTCATAGGGCTCCTATGTTAAGCTTCGAGCCAGACCAGGGCTCCTCTGAGCGAACTTCCTATTGGTCGCTTCGTAACAGCGACCAATCAGAACGATACCATTCCCTAGGAGGGAAAGACTCCCATTGGTCCTTAACTAAGCAATCTCATTGGTTGTTAATTGTAAATAGGCGTGGCTACATTAGCCCGGTTATGTTTAAAAGGAGCATAAGCTCCCACTGTTTTCTGTTCTGGTTTCTTACTGAGTTGAGTGCTTGTTCGTTACTTCCAATAAAGCTGAATCACTTGCTGAATCACTCTAAGAGTCCTTTGTTAGTGCGATCTAACAGCAACAACCTCTGAACGTCTCTTGTCTTGAAAACCTGGCAGGGTCGCAGTAAGTCTGCTGTGACTTGACAACAGCCGCAGCAACAACAAATGCCGGGGGATCTCCGGGCCCCACCTGGAGGTGGCAGCCAGTGTTCCCTCTCAGCTGAGTCAGTGTGAGCTAGCTCAGAGTTCTTTAGACTCCGGCTCACACGTTTTTTCTCTTAGTTCAGGAAGGGATGGCTCCCGGGCAAACTAATTGATGCAGTAGCCAAATCGCTCTCTCACAGCTTTAAGGCCAGCAGCTCACACGGAAGAATTTTTGCTCACAGGACTCCACAGCTCGGAGGGAGCATTAGGGCAGCCCTAATTAAATAGCATGGGACATCTCTTAATAGGGACGCTGTGCCCATGCTTAACGATATAAATAACTTCCCCACACAGATATCTGATTTAACTGTAATATTACAACAGCAGAAAATATAGATTATCTGAAGAACACCTGATGTCATCTCCTGGAGTTATGGCTGGGGAATTATTTGTACCCCAAAAGCAGCTTTCTGCTCAGTGAAGGAGGAAAGGAACAGTCTTTTATTACCATTTTACTCCTCCCTCCCCCCGTTCTTTTTTTTCCAAACGTACTGCTAGAATGACTTTAATTGCTCGCGTTCCTAACATGCACTCTCTTCGAAACATTTAAGCTCTGAAGACATTGAAATTTCCCATAATTTTCTTGCAAAGGGATATTGCATCTCAATCCCTTTCTGGGTGTTTGTAGCTGGAGATGAGCACCGAGCCAGCTAAAGGGCATTGTGAAGATAAGTTTCCGTGACACTTGCCGTAACTCTTCTATATTACCATCTGGCTATTTTATATGTAGCATTCAGAAGCAAATATAAAAAAATGATGTAAAGCTGAAATTATTTCCTTGATAACACTTGTTTTAAACACCGTGCCACTAAATAGCTGAAAAGTCTCAAAAGTGAATGCATAACGCATATAAAAGCTACAAACCTACTTACATAAATTCTTAAGATTAAAGTAATAACTTCTGGAAAAAAGGGTGGGGGAAAACATTCTACAATAAATCTATTTGTAATGGTATTTGGGTTCTAGCAACTGCTTTCATTGTTCTCAAGTGGCTTACATATAAAACAATACATTTGATGTATGATTTCAATTCCTTATGGAAAACTGTTCTATCTACAAGCAGCCTGTCAAACAAAACAAAAATAGGTTAGTGCTCTGAAGGAAAGCAGCACTTTAGAGTAAGGACACAGGCTTCTCTCTCTCTCTCTCTTTTTTCTAAGGCAGTTTGAACTCTTGATAATCAAGGTTTGAGTAATCTCAGATTGCGAGGCGGAGAGTAAAAGGTTGCCACAACGACAAGCGATTCTAAAGCACCAGCATTAGCATCTTGTAAGATTAGAATTTATATTGCAGTGTGCATGCCAGAACCCAAACAGCACAGATTCCACCATTAGCAAGAAGGTAAAATGCACGAATAAGCAGTGCAGTGAGGGGCTTCCCATCAAGGAACGGGTTTCGCTAGCCAACGAGAGGAGGCATTCGCTGTTTGTGTGTGTGAAATAACCCCACATATTTTGTGATGTTTGAATGGTGGTATTTTGTACGCGCGTGTGTTTTAATCCACAAATACAAAGATCAGGTAAGCAACAGTTTTGGGGTTTTTTTATGTGTATAGTAAAAGGTAAAGGTTCCCTTGCTCGAAAGGCAGTCGAGTCCGACTCTAGGGTTGCGGTGCTCATCTCCGTTTCAAAGCTGAAGAGCCAGCGCTGTCCGAAGACATTTCCATGGTCATGTGGCCGGCATGACTAGACACCAAGGTGCACGGAACGCTGTTACCTTCCCACTGAAGTGGTACCTATTTATCTACTTGCATACCTGAGGTAAAAAGAATACACAGCAGAGGCCCCGGTCACACGGAGAATTTGCCGCGCGAACAGGACGAATATTGGGCGGATTTTCGGGGCACGATCACACCGCAACATCTGGGAAGCGTGGCGTCCCGCCGAAGATGCGGAGTTAAAAAGTACCAATGAAAGTGCACTAGTATCCGGAAAACGCGCGGCACAGGCGGGCGTCTGATCGTGGGAGCGCTAGTATTCATTGGCATCCGGCGCCCGTCCACATCCCATTGCAAACCGGATGTTTCTCGTAAGCGCATGCGCACAAACACGAAACTGAATGCAGTGCTGGTCCGCGGAACTGCACATGCGCACAAACGCAAAACGCTTGTGTGATCGCACTGCTTCTTTGCCACGCTGCAGCATCGCCATGTGATCGCCACCTAACAGCCTAAGCCTGGAGACTCAGGGGACCGTGTGATCAGGCTAGCGTGCTTTACCTTACATATATCCTTATTTTGGCTGGGACAAGAAAGAAAAGAAAAGAAAAGAAAAGAAAAGAAAAGAAAAGAAAAGAAAAGAAAAGAAAAGAAAGAAAGAAAGAAAGAAAGAAAGAAAGAAAGAAAGAGAAAGAAAGAAAGAGAGAAAGAGAGAAAGAGAGAAAGAGAGAAAGAGAGAAAGAGAGAAAGAGAGAAAGAGAGAAAGAGAGAAAGAGAGAAAGAGAGAAAGAGAGAAAGAGAGAAAGAGAGAAAGAGAGAAAGAGAGAAAGAGAGAAAGAGAGAAAGAGAGAAAGAGAGAAAGAGAGAAAGAGAGAAAGAGAGAAAGAGAGAAAGAGAGAAAGAAGGAAGGAAGGAAGGAAGGAAGGAAGGAAGGAAGGAAGGAAGGAAGGAAGGAAAGAAGGAAGGAAGGAAAGAAGGAAGGAAGGAAAGAAGGAAGGAAGGAAAGAAGGAAGGAAGGAAAGAAGAGCTCCTTGGAGGGAGGGAGGGAGGGAGGGAGGGAGGGATTACAATTGGTAGACAATGCAGAAAGGTTAGCCCAGGGCAGATGGAGATTTGGAAAGGGTTCTTTTATGGTCCTAATCTTGCAAAGGGCAAGATCCCTTTTGAAGGCTCTCATCTAGGGTTGCCAACCTCCAGATGAAGCCTGGCGATCTCCCAGAACTACAACTGTTCTCCAGGCAACAGAGATGAGTTCCCCTGGAGAAAATGGCTGCTTTGAAGGGCGGACTCTGTGGTATCCTACCCTGCTGAGGTCCCTCCTCTTCTCAAATGCTGGTCTCCCCAGGCTCCATTCCCCAAATCTCCAGGAATTCCGCCAACCCTGCTCTCACACAGGGATTCCCCACATAGGGTTGCAGGGGCCCAGAGATTTCACCCTGTGTGCTCAACCAGGCTATTTCAGTAGAGCATCCATCCTATTAGGCAGTCAATACCGTTCTGTCGTGAGCCTTCTCAAAATGCATAGGAGCGCCGTATATAAATCTTGAAAGCAAATAAATAAATCCTTCAGCCTGCAGTGGAGTGGTATATATTTCACACCCAGAACAAAATTGCTGGTACCCAAAAGAAAGTCATAGATCATCCTTGCACAACTTGTGGTCCACCAAACTGAATGCAGCTAGCCACGACTCACAAAACTACCATTACTGCTATTTACCCAGGCCTGGTAGATCCTGTGCCCTATTTTGTCTTTGGATGAGATGCATCACCTTCATCCTATAACAGCCCTTTCGACATGCATATTTGCCACGCCGTTTCGCCGTTGCCAATCCTGTTTTGCTTATAGTCCGGATTCAGTGCTTGTAATTCCGCACCTCTGGATTTCCCCCCAGGAATCACAAAATATATGGATCCTATATTCTACATCTACAATCAAAACCCACCTTTTTTGCTTAATTGTGGATAACATCCCTTGTGACCTGTGGGGGGTGGCATCCAATAGCCAACGACTTGGCCGAGTGCGCACGCCAGGGATGGGGAACACTAGACCCTCCCCCCCTCTCTCCTCTCCTCTCTGCTCTCCCGCCCCCTTTGGCTCACTGCCGCTGGGCCACTCTTTTGCCCTCCTTCTCTACGCCTCATTCGGGCACTGGAAAGAACCCATCTGGAGCCGTTTGCAGTGGCGGGGGATCCTCCCCTGCTGGTCTGGCCCTGGGAGGCCTCCCTTGCTATGAAGGGCCTGGCTCTCAGCCAAGGAACCTTGGGAGGGAGAAGAGTTTGACGCCCTGCTCCATTCTCCGTCCCACACATAGCCTTCCAATACCGCTGACTGCACTCTGCACAGAAGAAGAAGAAGAGAAGAAAAAGAGATTGGATTTATACCCTGCCCTTCACTACCCAAATGTGTCTCAGAGCGGCTCACAATCTCCTTTCTCTTCTCCTCCCCACAACAGACACCCTGCGAGGTAGGTGTGGCTGAGAGAGCGCTGACAGAGATTGCTCTTTTTCAAGAACCGCTCGAACTACGGCTTGCCCAAGGTCATCCAGCCAGGTGCAAGTGGAGGAGTGGGGAATCAAACCCGGTTCTCCCAGATTAGAGTCCACACAGTTAACCACTACACCAAACTTGATATTCTCTTGGTTTTTTGGTTTTTGTAAATTTGTCATTTAGGGGAAGCCATTTTACAAGCTAAGGTGGCTCAGAGGTTAAGACACTGAGTTGCAGACCAGAAAGTCGGTAGCTCGGCAGTTCGAGACCCTAGTGCCATGTGACAGAGTGAGCTCCCGTCTCTGGCCCCAGCTCCTGCCAACCTAGCAGTTTGAAAGCGAGAATCTGTAAGTAGATAAATAGTTACTGCTTCGGTGGGAAGGTAACAGCTTTCCATGCGCCTCGGCATTTAGTCATGCCAGCCACATGAACATGGAAAAGTATTTGGACAGCGCTGGCTCTTCAGCTTGGAAACGGAGATTAGCACCACCCCCTAGAGTCGGATTCAACTGGCTTTTGAGCAAGGGAAACCTTTACTTTACCTATCTCACAAGCTATTTTGGTCCACTGAAGCATTACATGGAGAAACATTTTCAAACCTTTCCCATCCCATTATCAATTGCATTCTGTGCTGATGATCACCCCCTCTTTATTTTTGTTTGTTTGTCAATCACTGTTCCACCCATCACTCCTCACACCTTCCATTTAAATCCTCCTTGTTCACTACGTATTCAAAACAACATCTGAGCAATCAGATATTAACCAAGTTCATATGAACCAATTTTCTAGAACCCACATTGTGAGAAGTTAAATAACCTAATACAGGAAACCACCTTTCTACAAATCTGGGGTATATTTCCATAGTGGGTGGGAGTGTGGCTAAAGCCATTGGAGAGGCTAGGCCAGCAGCATTGCTAAGGTGATCCTGCTGGAGTGGTCTCCCTGATGGATTAAAGTACCCTGGTCCTCCTCCTACACCTGACAAACACCCACCTGTCTGGTGTAAGGGGGGTTGTATTTAAAGGCATTGGGGAGGCTGGGCCAGCAGCAGCGCTAAGGCAATCCTGCTGAGCAAGCCTCCCTGACAGCTTGAAGAACTCCATGGCCCTTCCAGCCCTTGACAGGCAGTTGTCTGTCAGGTGTACAAGGGGTAGCATGTTTGAAGGCATCGGGGAGGCTGGGCCAGCAGGATTGCTAATGCGATGCTGCTTGGGCAGCCTCCCTGATAGCTTTCAATGCTCTGCCCCTGCACCTGACAGACAACCACCTGTCAGGGGGAGGAGGGGTGGGTAGGAGTGTGTCTAAATCCATTGGAGAGGCTAAGCCAGAAGGATTGCTAAAGTGTTTCTGCTCAGGTGGCCTCCCTGATGGATTAAAGTACCCTGGCCCTGCTCCTACACCCGACAGTCACCCGCCTGTCTGGTGTTAGGGGGGGAATGGGTTTAAAGGCATTGGAGAGGCTGGGCCAGCAGCAGCACTAAGGCAATCCTGCTGAGCAAGCCTCCCCAATGACTATAAGCATCCCACCCCCTCTCCTACTCCTGACAGGCAGCTACCTGTCCAGTGTAAGAGGGGGAGGGGTATTGTAAGCCATTGTGTAGGCTGGGCTGGCAGGATCACTAAGGCGTTACTGCTGGGGTGGGCTCCCTGATGGCTTTAAGCACCCTGCACCCACTGCTGCACCTGACAGACAGCCGCTTGTCAGGTGTAGGAGGTGAGGAGAGCATGCTTGAAGCCACTGGGGAGGCTGGGCCAGCAGTATTGCTGCACCTCACAGGTGGTTGGCCACTCCTGATTTTCTCAACTGTCATTAGATTTCTGCAGTCTCCTGTAACTGTGTTTTTTTTAAACTCACAACACTGAGCTCTGCAGTTGACCAGTCAGAGAGTGGGGGGCGCAAGGAGGCAGCAGCCTGGCAGCCACATAGGAATCAATAGGGGGAGCACATTTTACCCCTTTTTCACCTCCTTAGGGGTCAAATTTCTAAAAATCCTTTCTTAGTGAACATCTACGTCATGGTAGGAGTGATCTCCCTGAATTTCGTGTTTCTAGGTCCAGGGGTTTGGCCTGGGCATTGATTTTATGATGAGGGGACTTTCTTTTTTATATATCGATGTAAACACATACAGCACTTCCAAAGAATGTAATGCACATCATAAAATCACACAAGCCACAGAATGAGACTCTTTTTGCCTGCTAGATTTTTATATCGTTGGGTTGTGAATTTGCTAAGAGGCCTTGGACCCCACTTAATACAAAATAGCATTTTGATTTGTGCATGGCCATTGTACCTACCTTGACTCACTATCCCTTTTGATGAAGGATTGTCTTTGAAACAGTCTTAAATATTATGTATGATACCGTCGGGGTATACTGGACAGTATTTTCTCTATGGCCGGATATTCCCCCTAGGAGGGCTTGTGCTTGTGGACTATTGTGGATTGTGTTACTTTAAGAATCATCATTCTGTGGTTTGTGTGACTTTACGATGTACATTGCATTCTTTTGAAGTGCTGTATGAGCTTACATATTCAATAATAATTAATATATCCCTATGAATATAGGAGCTGCGGTGGCTCAAGTGGTTAAGACACTGAACTGCAGGCTGTGGAAGGTCAGTAGTTCAGCAGTTCGAGACCCAGGGGTGCTGCATGATGGCGTGAGCTCCCGTCTCTAGTTCCAGCTCCTGCCAACCTAGCAGTTCGAAAGCAAGACATTGCAAGTAGATAAATAGGTACCACTTCGGTGGGAAGGTAACAGCGTTCTGTGTGCCTTGGTGTTTAGTCATGCCGGCCACGTGACCACGGAAACATCTTCGGACAGCGCTGGCTCTTCGGCTTGGAAACGGAGATGAGCACCGCAACCCTAGAGTCGGGCTCGACTGCCTTTCGAGCAAGGGAACCTTTACTTTTTTTATGAATGTCATTATCTTTAAAAAAACTTTTTGGGAGAGTTTCCATCTTTTCCATTGTAATGCAGGCAGCAAAAGCAGGCTACTCATGACACTTTCTAAGAGCTGGTGAGACATGGCCTGCCAGATGTGGAGGCTTGCATAAGATATTTGCTGTAAAGGCCTCCTACTTGGGATGGCAGAGCTCTGCACAGCCCCTGATGCATCGGCCAGGCCCTTCAGTTGGGCAGGACATTACGGCCTTCGACTTCGGGGGTCAAGAGTTTAGTCATCAGTCCCTGCTGTCAAGCTGTCCCTCCGGGCAGCAGATTCCACAGCAGACACCGTTCAGTTCCCCCACCTCTGGTCTCTATCATGGGCAAGTCATTAAAACAAATGAGCTCCAAGTCCAGAGCAAACAGCTCCAGGCCAGTTTCAGTGATTAATGATGTTTCTGCTTTTTAATTTTTTTTTCCCTGGTGCACTTTAAAGACATTTATATGTGTGGGTTTTAACTCTTTTGACAGTTATCAGAGTTTTTTTTGTCAGCTGCCCTGGGGGCTGGCTTAATAAATAAAATCAGTAGAAACACACGGATGCCTTGCACCAGCTGCAGAAGTATGTGCATGTATAACCCCTCTTAGAGGGACATTTTCCTGCAATGCATCACGTGGAGTTTCCTGGCTCTCCCCCCCCCAAATTCTTGCACTACAAAAGAAGTGTCACACAAGCAGTTGCATAATGGTAAATATAACTGGAAATAAAGAGGCGCACAAGCATTTAAAGGTAAAGGTAAAGGTTTTGTTGCTCGAAAGCCAGTCGAATCCGACTCTAGGGTTGCGGTGCTCATCTCCGTTTCAAAGCCGAAGAGCCAGCGCTGTCCGAAGACGTTTCCGTGGTCATGTGGCCGGCATGAATAAACACCAAGGCGCACGGAACGCTGTTACCTTCCCACCGAAGTGGTACCTATTTATCTACTTGCAATTTCTTGCTTTCGAACTGCTAGGTTGGCAGGAGCTGGAACTAGAGACGGGAGCTCACTCCGTCTTGCGGCACCCGGGTCTCGGACTGCTGAACTACCGACCTTCCACAGCCTGCAGTTCAGGGTCTTAACCACTTGAGCCATGGTAAATATAATGGGAACTAAAAGCAGCAGAGAAACAGTTGCATGATGGGAAATATAATGGAAAGCCCGATGGAAGACAGGAGGGCCTGGCGTGATGTGGTCCATGGGGTCGCGAAGAGTCAGGCTCGACTGTGCGACTGAACAACAACAACAACAACAAAGTGGTACACAAGCAGTGCGTGACAACAGGCCTCTGTGTTACAACCACATATTTTCTTGGTTAGCAAGTACAGAGTAGGAGACACCTCAGTCTTAACATCTGGAAGCATTTTCTCAACCTCCATTAAAAAAAAAAAAACAGCAGCAGATGTTGCACATACATTTCCCAGCTCTTCTTCCAGGCATGAAGTGTAGGAAAAGTTCTCTAGAACTTGAATTCTACCTGTATGTGTGTGTGTGTGTAAAGCACCATCAAGTTGCAGCTGACTCATGGTGACCCCAGCAAGAGGTTTTCAAAGCCAGTGAGAAGCAGGGGTGGTTTGCCATCGCCTTCCTCTGCCGGGTCTTCCTTGCTGGTCTCCCAAGAACTGACTCTACTTAGTTTCTGAGATCTGACAAGATTGGGCTGGATACCGTGCTGCCTTCCTTTCTCTGGCACATGTACATACTTGCAATATGGCTCCCCCCGCCCGCCATGCCACAATCATTTGCATCCTATCCCATATAAACAACTTTCTAAGCCGTCAGACCAAGTTTACTGTTTCATTTCTGAACAGACTATAATTCATTTATATTCTGACTCTCACCCCAATGGGGAGGACGAAGAAGAGATGGATTTGTACCCTGCCTTTCACTCGGGAGTCTCAAAGTGGCTTACAATTTCCTTCCCTTCCACTCCCCACAACAGACACCCTGTGAGGTGGGTGGGGCTGAGAGAGCTCTGAACCCGGTTCTCCCAGATTAGAGTCCGCACACTTAACCACGACACCAAACTGGCTCTCCAGTAGCTCCTTAAAGACTAACAAAATTTGTGGCAGGGTACCCTGCTACAAATTTTGGCTGATTTCGCACTAGAGCTGCCTCGATGTTGCGCCGCCGTTTGCCCCCGAATACTATTGGTCAATTTCACACCCAAAGCCGCGGGGCTGCATTTGACCCACGGCTTCGCCCGATTTCCTCCGCAGTTTCGTGATCCTCAAAAACCAGGATTACGAAACTGCGGGGGGAAACCGGGCGAAGCCGCGAGTCAAAATGCATCCCCGCAGCTTCGCGTGCGAAACTGACCAATAGTATCGGGGCAAACGGCGGCGCAACGTCGAAGCAGCTCTAGTGCGAAATCAGCCTTTGTTAGACTTTCAGGTGCTACTGGACCCTTCCTCTTTTCTCCTGCT
Source organism: Gekko japonicus (assembly GCF_001447785.1). Lineage (NCBI taxonomy): Eukaryota > Metazoa > Chordata > Lepidosauria > Squamata > Gekkonidae > Gekko > Gekko japonicus. Next base: position 102,863 of record NW_015173756.1, read on the forward strand.
ATAGACAGACTAACACAGCTACCCGTGATATTGGTCTATCTCCTTGTGAGGGAGGTTAGTCTGAGAGTATGGGACTGGGCCAAGGTCAACCAGCAAGCTTCCATGGCACAGGTGGGGAACTTGAACCTGGGTTTCACAGGTCCCCATCTGATACTTCAACCACTGTACCGTGTTTTCTCTCATGCTAATGGACCCCAGCAAATGCTACCCTTTCCTTTCCAAACTTGGGCCTTTTCCGTTTTCAGAAGGAAGTACTTCTTCATCCCAAGTGTAATTAACATGTGGGATTCACTGCCCCAAGAAGTGGTGGCAGCTACAACCATAGACAGCTTCAAGGAGGGGAGGGGATAAACATATGGGGCAGACGCCCATCAGTACCTATGAGCCACAAGGTATCGATGTAACTGGGGCAGTGATGCTCTGTATTCTTGGTGCTTGGGGGGCAACTGTGGGAGGGCTTCTGGAGTTCTGGCCCTGCTAGTGGACCTCCTGATGGCACCTGGGTTGGACTAGATGGGCCACTGGCCTGATCCAACATGGCTTTCCTTATGTTTTTAATTCACTACAGCCGACCAGCAAAAGAAAAGAACACTTATACAGGTGGACAAATTTATCCATATTTCAATTCCAATAACCTTTATTGGCATAACATTTATCCATATTCACGATCTCAAAATAATGAGAAAAAGAAAGCAGGTGAGGTTTCAAACTAAGACATTATAGCACAATGACACCAGCACGTGTCTTGTTCTTTCTAAGCGATACGGACAACTTTACCCTATCCCAGTTCTTTGGGCTTGGAGCTCTCTGTTGAAGAGTTTGGGATTCAGGCGGTATTCCCTGTGCTGTTCAAACAAGACTTGGTGCTACGTAAATATTTCATACTGAAGGGTGGCTTCCACCGGTGCAGAGAGATATATATATCCAATTTCGGTAATGTTTGCTAATGCAAGCTTTTAAAAGAGGGCCTCACTGTATAAAATTATCAATCTTTGTCAGGGGTGCTTAACAGCCTGCCTTGAGAATGCTGATTAAAACAAAAGGTCATAGCAAACATGGGCGCTCCGGAGACTCTGTCAGATAGGAGTGTAATTAAAACGTAACTCGAGCTGCGGTGATGTTTTCCGTGTCAGCGTCTTTTCCTGCACCGCTTCTTGAACCCAGACTGCCATTGCAGAAGCGGCAAGAAAATGCATCTGATAGAGGGGCAGGAGGGGGCTCACAGACACCCGTCCACGTTAGCGCATCATGTACCACGCGGGCACCCAAACTGGCCCCCCCTTCTTCAGTCCTGTCCCCCCTCCTTTTTCCTTCAGTGGCAGCACTGTCCTTCCTTTTGTTCTGCCAGAGATAAGATGTATAAATTATGAGCAGTTGACAAAGTCGACTCCGGCGCCTGCAGCAGCTCATCAATCATCTTCCACATGTCAACAGGTAATTGATGTGAACCCTGCAGGCGCATCCCCCCCCCTCAGGTAAGGGGAGGGGGGGGAAGAGAAGAATTCAATTTGCTTGTCAGGAGCCGAGGAGCAGCTGATCTGTACTTAACATTCTTTTTAATTTATACATTGGGTTTGTTCTCTCGCCCTGCACCGTTTTCCGTGGGCTTCTCCAGCTTGTGAGGCCTGGACCTGTTTTGCAAAAATCAAACTCCCCCCCCCCCACCCCTTTTAAAAAAAAATTATGAGAACAGCTCCCTTCTGGCAGGGCAGCCCGGACCACCCAGGGCCTGCCAGGAGGAGGTGAGGAACCGGCTTTCTGCTTTATTGAAGCTTAACATCAAAAGGCGTCAGCTGTCAAGCAATTATCTGTCAAGTGAATCAGGTTCCAGCCAATCAGCACCAGAAGAACAACTATAAAGAACTTTCCCCTACGCACATTATCTTATTTGACTCTATTTAAATGTCTCCCTCTGCATCCTGAAAGTTTAATCTCTGACGCTTTGAAAACAACCCTTTTTAAAAATAAAAATCCAAACCTAAAGAAAGAAAGAATTGCTCGGAATGTGCCTGCCAGACCTCTGTGAGGTCTGAACCTGGTTTGCTTGCAAAGTTATGTTGAAGAGTGCACGATGGAGTATCACGCATGGCATCACTTAATTTAACTTTGGAAGACATTAACTTGAACACTCCAGATCTGGAAAACATCTCCCCCCCCCCCCGCGAGGAGGTGGCATAGCTTCAATCATACCTTCAAAAACGGAATGTGTTGCATTTGTAGAAGTGATGGCTCCCACCCTGAATGGCTCTGCTGGTGTGACAGCCTGGAATGTTCACAAACATCTCAACTGGTTAGCAAATAAGCAGTCAAAATGGATGCAGGTTAGGGTTGCCAGGTCTGGGTTGGAAAACACCTGGAGATTTTGGGGGTGGATCCAAGGAAAGGGCAGGGTTTGAGGAGGGGAGGGGCCTCGGCAGGAGTCTTTTCATAGAAAAAGAGGTGCAGGAGCTCATTAGCATAAGTTATTAGCATAACTTGTTTGCATATGCCACACACCCTGACATCACCGGAAGAGTATCAGAAGGCAACGCCCACCGCTCAAGCTCCACTGGACTGTTTTGGATTGCTAGCTATTGGGGGGGAGGGGAACGTGCAGATCTGCCCTCACAGAGGAGGGAGAGCTTGTACCTGAATAAAACTTGGTCTTAAAGGTGCCACCGGACTGTTTTGGATTGCTAGCTGGGGGGGGAGGGGATGCAAAGATCTGCCCTCACAGAGGAGGGAGAGCTTGGACCTGAAGGCTGGTGAGGGGGGCCCTCTGCCACTTACCTGGTTTTTTCCTCATGTGCCTGCCCCCTGGGCTCCTTACTGCCAGAGCTCCGCTCCTGTGTGCTCCTGCAGGAAATGACCCCTGGGCCTCGGCATGGGACAAGGCCACAGAGTCCACCCTTCAAAGCAGCCATTTCCTCCAGGGGAGCTGATCTCTGTCAGCTGGAGATCAGTTGTAAAAGCGGGAGATCTCCGTATTGACTCTCTAATATCTAACATTGTTTACTTCAAGAGCTGAGAAGTTGAAATTGATAAGACCTGTAATCGCTACACGCTTAGATAAAGCAATCCTTGTGAAACGGTTTTCATTGCGCAAAGTCCGTTGCGTGTGAGCGATAAAAGAAGAGAGTTAACAGCAGAATCACAGAATTATTATAGTAAGCCATTTTGCATATATCTTTTTTCACTCTTTGTTAATTTTATCACGGATGTTGTTTTTGGATTTCCTTCATCTTCCTCACCTGGACGCTGGCCACTTAGTTTGTTCTCAATAATGGCAAAACTCCAAAAGCTCCGAAAACTTAATTTTGCAGAGAAGGATAAACAGTAGCCTCTAAATGCTGGGATGCTGTGCTGTTTTCAAGTTTGTTTCTTTTTTAACACACAGTTGGTGGTGCTGGAGAAGACTCTTGAGAGTCCCTTGGACGGCAAGAAGATCAAATCAGTCAGTCTTCAAAGAAATCAACCCTGACTGTTCCCTGGAAGGCCAGATAATGAAACCGAAGCTCAAATACTTTGGCCACCCAATGAGAAGGGAGCACTCACTGGAGAAGACCCTGATGCTGGGAAAGATTGAAGGTCAAAGAAGACGGGGACGGCAAAGGATGAGATGGTTAGACAGTGTCATCGATGCAACGAACATGAAATTGAGCCAACTTCAGAGGATGGCGGAAGACCTGGCGTGATCTGGTCCATGGGGTCGCGAAGAGTCGGACTCGACTGTGCAACTGAACGACAACTATACACACACACACACACACATATATACATATACACATATACATATACACACACACACACACTGTGACAGCAGCCATGAAATTAAAAGACGCCTGCTCCTTGGGAGGAAAGCGATGGAGAACCTAAACAGCATGATAAAAAGTAGAGACATCACCCTTGCAACAAAAGTCCGCATGGTCAAAGCAATGGTATTCCCAGTAGTCATGTATGGCTGCGAGAGTTGGACTATAAGGAAGGCCGAGCGCCGAAGAATAGATTCTTTTGAACTATGGTGCTGGAGAAGACTCTTGAGAGTCCCTTGGACTGCAAGAAGATCAAATCAGTCAATCCTAAAAGAAATCAACCCTGACTGTTCCCTGGAAGGCCAGATGATGAAGCTGAAGCTCAAATACTTTGGCCACCCAATGAGAAGGGAGCACTCCCTGGAGAAGACCCTGAGGCTGGGAAAGATCGAAGGTCAAAGAAGACGGGGACGGCAAAGGATGAGATGGTTAGACAGTGTCATAGATGCAACGAACATGAAGTTGAGCCAACTTCAGAGGACGGCGGAAGAGAGGAGGGCCTGGCGTGAGCTGGACCATGGGGTTGAAAAGAGTCGGACTCGACTGTGCGACTGGACAACAACAACAAATATGTATGGGGGCAAATTGTTATGTTCCTGTGAGCATCAGTGCAGACTGACTTCCTAGGTTGGGTGTTTTTATGTCTTAAACTACAGAGGAAGCCTGCACTAAGTCTTGCGAGTCAAAGGAAAAGATCTGTGAGGACAGGGGAGATGACATCCTTTTTGAAAACCACCCCTCTTGCCATTACGAACCAGGAAGAAACACATTACTGCATGATTAGCCTTCAAAGCAAGACCCGTCAAGATGAAGATCAAAGTGCTATTGTTCTTAATACACACTTGATCTAATCCTAATGCGCTTCGCAAACAATGTGCCTTGGTTTAACATGTATCAGTGGTAGACAACCATTTGCAATTAATTATTCAAGGCCCACTGTGAACCCGGTTCCCTTTCAAGAAATCTCCAAAGGCGCTAGAAATCTGAGGGAAGAACGAGAGGGCTGCTATCTCCATACACCGTGTCTCGTCAGGTTCATCCCATGTTACATACATAATAAATAATTAGATTGCGTTAAGTTATTTTAAAACATCTGCTATATTATCTATGCCACCCTAGAAGAGCGTGGGGAACACCACAGCTCATCTCCTAACAGGTACAGGGAAGACAAGCCGTTTTACAGCACTGGTATGCAAATAGTTCTACAGCAACTGCGCTGGATGCGTCTTCCAGTCTCCAGGCTTGGTTCAAGGTGCTGGTTACACCCTTCCCATACTGGGGACTGCATCTCTAGGAGCCAAACTGCACTCTGTGAAGCATGCAAGTCCACCATGCGGACTTGCATCCATACTGGAGCTGTGAGTTCCTGGGTGGGGAAAGCACTGCAGGGGCCTGACTCGTCTCAGGACAGCAACACAGGGGGAGAAGGCCCTCTTGCCTTCCCCTCCGTGCCATTTTCCCAAGCTGAAACAACACAGGTGTTATTTGCTCCATCTGTTGGGCAAATCATTCCCCCCCCCCAGTGCCATGCTCAGGAAAACAGCATGGGGGAGCCAAGAGCCCTTCTTCCCCTCATGCCACAGATCCGAGCTGAATGGGGCTACTGCAGTGGCTTTAAATGGAGTCCCCAATGGGAGGTCACAACTCCAATACAGCTTCAAGTCCCCTTGGCAGATTCACATCTTTTGTAATGTGTGGTCTGGCCTTCCTCCCTGAGGAGGGACTGTAGTGGTAGAAAGCCTGTATTGCAAGCATAACATCCCAGTGACAAGGATCTCTGGTAGCAGGGATGGGCAACACCCCTACCTGTGTCTTTGGAGAGTGGTTACCAGCCACAAAAGACAACACTAACCTGTATGGAGCAGTGGTTGAAGAAGAAGAGAAGAAGGAGGAGGAGGAGGAGGAGGAGGAGGAGGAGGAGATTGGATATATACCCCACCCTTCACTACCGGAAGGTGTCTCAGAGCGGCTTACAATCTCCTTTCCCTTCCCCTACCCACAGACACCCTGGCTGATTTCGCACTAGAGCTGCCTCGATGTTGCGCCGCTGTTTGCCCCGATACTATTGGTCAATTTCACACCCAAAGCTGCGGGGCTGCATTTTGACTCACGGCTTTGCCCGATTTCCCCCGCAGTTTTGTAATCCTTGGGTTAGTCAGAAGTTCTTTCAGAGCTGTTTGGTGTCGGGGTTAAGTGCGCGGACTCTAATCTCGGAGAACCGGGTTTGATTCACTTGCAGCTGCTGGAGTGACCTTGGGTCAGTGACAAGTTTTTTCAGAGCTGTTCTCTCACGAGCAGTTCTCGGGAGAGCTCTCTCAGCCCCAGTCTGACTAGCCAATTATTATATGCTGTAGACCCAGTCACATTAGAGCTTGCTATAGGAGCTCCCCAGTCACCAGAATCTAAGCGCGGGAGTGTACATCAAAAAATTGTATCATTTTGAAATATGGCTTGCAGCACTTCATTCTAATGAAGAAACGATTACAGAATGACAAACCTGAAGAAGGACACGCGAACGGATAGTGTACTAGAACTCTGTCGTTTGTCTGTCCTAGTACTGTATTACTCTGTATGTACTGCTAAACTTTATATCGCATATTGTAGTGTGTTATTGTTGTAATTTTGTTAATAATTTAATTCTAAACATTGCATATAAAACCCAACAAATAGTGTTTAATGGTACACGGTGATTTACTGTTTTACTAGCTATTATACACCTTGGTCCTGTTTGTTGTAGCACAACGTGTGGTCGGCTGCCAGAGCACGGAGCCGCGGGGGCACGTCGGATCGCGCTCCCGCAGTTCTTTTTGCTCCGGCTCTAATTTGCCTCCCTTCGGCAGTAGAGCATCCCGCTCGTGTGACCGAGCCCAAAGCTAACCAGGAGTTGAGCGAGTGTCTGCAAGATGAATCCTGGTTTCCTGGTCTGAACCACAGCTCTGCATTACATCTGAGCAGAGCCACAGTTCCTTTATGCCTTTGCATGCTTTTCCCCCAATTAAATTCATAAAAATATATTAAAAATAAAGCATACGTTTTAAAGGCAGTTGTTGTTTTCACAGGAATATATGAAGCCACCTTATACTGCATCAGACTATTGGTACATCAATGTCAGTCCTGTCTATTCATACTGGCAGCAGCTTTCCAGGGTCTCAGGCACAGAGGTCCTTCCCATTACCTACTACCTGATCCTTTTTAACTGGAGATGCCGGGGATTGAACCTGGGATCTCTTGCATGCCAAGCAGGTGTTCTACCACTGTGCCTCAGCCCCTCCCCATACAGTCTGCATAATCATGGCCTGGACCTTTTCTTTCTTTCCGCCTTCGAGTCACAGCCGAATCATGGCAACCCTGCAGGATTTAAAGTCAGGAGACAGAGGTAATTTGCCATTGCCTGCTTTTTGTGTAGGAACCCTGGACTTCCTTGGTAGACTCCCACCCAAGTACTAACCAGGACTGGTCCTGCTTCGCTTCTGAGATCTGATGAGATTGGGCTCGCCTGGGATATCCAGGGCATTATGCCTGATTCTAAGTCAACTCAGAACTGGCTGGAGAAAAGGCAAACTTCTGAAGTCATAGAAGATCACCCTTCGCTTCCCAGATGGCCAGGTCTAGTTGGAACATTGTTTTCCGAGTGAGCGAGAATCAGGGCTCTTTTTTGTAGCAGGAACTCCTTTGCATATTAGGCGACACACCCCTAATGTAGCCAATCCTCCAAGAGCTTACAGAGCTCTTCTTACAGGGGCTACTGTAAGCTCTTGGAGGCTTAACATTAGGGTTGTGTCGCCTAATATGGAAAGGAGTTCCTGCTACAAAAAGAACCATCTATCTATCTATCTATCTATCTATCTATCTATCTATCTATCCATCCATCCATCCATCCATCCATCTATCCATCTATCCATCCATCTATCCATCCATCCATCCATCAATCTATCCATCCATCCATCTATCCATCCATCTATCCATCCATCTATCCATCTATCCATCTATCTGGGCTCTTTTTGTAGCTGGAACTCCTTTGCATATTAGACGACACACCCCTAATGTAGCCAATCCTCCAAGAGCTTACAGAGCTCTTCTTACAGGGGCTACTGTAAGCTCTTGGAGGCTACATTAGGGTTGTGTCGCCTAATATGGAAAGGAGTTCCTGCTACAAAAAGAGCCATCTATCTATCTATCTATCTATCCATCTATCTATCCATCTATCCATCCATCTATCCATCCATCTATCCATCCATCTATCCATCCATCTATCCATCCATCTATCCATCCATCCATCCATCCATCTATCCATCCATCTATCCAT
>NW_015173756.1:111849-203560 GCF_001447785.1 Gekko japonicus
AAGCTCTTGGAGGATTGGCTATATTAGGGGGTGTGTCGCCTAATATGCAAAGTAGTTCCTGCTACAAAAAGAGCCATCTATCTATCTATCTATCTATCTATCTATCATTTATCTATCTATCTATCTATCCATCCATCCATCCATCCATCCATCCATCTATCCATCCATCCATCCATCCATCCATCCATCCATCCATCTATCAATCTATCCATCTATCCGGGCTCTTTTTGTAGCTGGAACTCCTTTGCATAAAAGGTAGCCAATCCTCCAAGAGCTTACAGAGCTCTTATTACAGGGGCTACTGTAAGCTCTCAGAGGATTGGCTACATTAGGGGTGTGTCGCCTAATATGCAAAGGAGTTCCTGCTACAAAAAGAGCCCTGCGAGGGAGGGAGGGAGGGATGGATAGATAGATAGATGGATGGATGGATAGGTGATGGATGGATGGATGGAGAGAGAGATGGATGGATGGATAGACAGACAGACAGACAGACAGACAGACAGCTCTTTTTGTAGCAGGAACTCCTCTGCATATTAGGCGACACACCCCTAAGGTAGCCAATCCTCCAAGAGCTTACAGAGCTCTTATTACAGGGGCTACTGTAAGCTCTCAGAGGATTGGCTACATTAGGGGTGTGTCGCCTAATATGCAAAGGAGTTCCTGCTACATAAAGAGCCCTGTAAGATCATTACCGCGGTTGACTCCGTCTATGAAGCGATTAGCAACCCACACCCTCCCACTTGCCAGTACCCCACCCTCACTATTTCCATACAGATGTGTTGTCCAGAAGAAGAAAAAAGGTGTAATGAGACTGCCTTACAAAAAAACCTCTTAAAGGGCAGAAAGAATGTAAACGTTCCTGTAATCATCACAAGGGGAAAACTACAGCAAGCACAATTTTATTTTATAGTGTGAACAAAAGAAATTTTTATAAAACGATTGCATTTACTGTTGTTTGCACCCCTCTGGAGCCTACTAAAGCTTTAAGGTTACAAGGAAAGATTTCCAGTGCCATCTATAAATGCCGCTGCTAGCGAGAAAATTATGTTTTAAATTATTTTGCAGATGGTTAGCAAGTTGAGTGCACATCCATCTGCTGAAATAGTCTGTGCTTGTGGCTCTAAATCTGGCTTGCACCTTCCAGATTTAAAGTTCATTTGGACAGACGTGTTCTCCTTCCGACTGATGGGAGCCCCCATTAGCATACCGCATCCTATAACTTACAGCCCAATTCTCAGAACTTGCTACGCCAGCAACTAAGCGCATGGAGGTGGAGGCACCAGCCTCTCAGTGATATAAAACATGGTCTTCAGTTGGTGCGACAACGACAGGAAGATGCGCCAGAGTAAATGTTTAAGCCCGGGAGGGCCAATGCTTACCTCACTCCACTCCTTCCGTATAACAGAACCACACAAGTCATTGGAAACATTCATTCACCACTCCCAAGGGTTGCCAGGGGGGAAACATTCTTTGCATCTGACTGGCCAACTTGTTCATTCCCTAGACTCAGCTGACCTGAGGGGCCCTATCTCAGTGGTAGAACACCTGCTTGGCATGCGGAAAAATCCCAGGTTTGATCCCGGGCATCTCCAGTTAAAAACAGACAAGCAGTAAGTGATGTGAAAGGCCTCTGCCTGAGACCCTGGAGAGCTGCTGCCGGTCTAAGCAGATAAGACTGACGTTGATGGATCCATGGTCTGATTCAGTATAAGCAGGGGTCATTTCCTGCAGGAGCGGTCAGGAGCGGAGCTCCGGCAGTAAAGAGCCCAGGGGGCGGGCACATGCAACAAGCCCCACCCCCTGTTCCCAGCAGCCCACAGTCAGAGCAAGAAGCAGCCAGGTAAGTTGCAGAGCCCCCCCCCCAATAGCAATCCAAAACAGTCCAGTGGCACCTTTAAGACCAAGTTTTATTCAGGTACACGCTCTCCCTCCTCTGCGAGGACGGATCTGCACGTTCCCCCCCCCCAATAGCTAGCAATCCAAAACAGTCCAGTGGAGCCTGAGCGGTGGGTGTTGCCTTCTGACACACTTCGGGTGATGTTAGGGTGTGGCATATGCAAATAAGTTATGCTAATGAGTTATGCTAATGGGCTCCTGCACATCCTTTTCTGCGAAATGACCCCTGAGTATAAGGCAGCTCCATGTGTCATATGACCTGCCCACACTGATCCATGCATCCATGGTTGGATTACTGCAACACGCTCCCCTTGAAGACGACCCGGAAAATACAACTGGTCCGGAATGTGGCAAACATAACCGCCGTCAACAGTTGGCTGCTGGGAACATAACTTGCCCATTTTGAAACAGCTACATTGGTTGCCAGTCTGTTTCCAAGTTCAGTTCATGGTGCTGGTGATGACCTCTAAAGCCCTTCACAAGCTGGGACCCAGAATATTTGAAGCATCACTGTTAGATCGCCGCTAACAAAGTTCCAGAGAGTGATTTCAGCAAAGTGATCAGCTTTATTGAAGGTACGAACAAGCGCTTAAAGGCATTCATAACCAGAACAACTTTACATTGGGAGCTATGCTCCTTTTAAACATTCCCGGGCTAATATAGCCACGCCTATTTACACTTAACAACCAATGAGGTTGTGCGGATAAGGACCAATGATAGTTCTTCCCACTCGGGGACTTAGTCCTTTTCTGATTGGTCGCTGTTGCCGAGCGACCAATAGCACGTCAGTGCGGAGTAGCCTTCGTCTGGCTCGAAGCTTAACATGGGAGGTGAATGAGGTGATTCATGTAGTCATTTCAATACATTACAACCACCTCCTTCCACGTGTCCCTGTGCTCCAACTATGGTCATACGGCAGCCACTGTTGGCTTTCCTACCACTTAGGGTGGCCCGTCTGCCATCGACTAAAGCCTGGACCTTTTCCGTGGTGGCCCCAGCTCTGAAAAGGTAAGAGGGCCCCCCTCCCTGGAGATCTTCAGGAGACATTGCAAGACCTGCCTGTTTGCCAGGGTTTTTGAGGGGATCTGAATTGGCAGGCAACTTTTAATGGGGGAGAGATTTGGGGTTTGCTATTTTATGGCTGCAATCATACGCACAATTAGACCTGACATAGGTGCGAATGCCAGGTAGATTTAAAGGGCGTGATCAGACAACAACATCTGGGAAGCGCCCCTGCAGCAATCGGCAACCCATTCTGCTCCGCCACAGAAGCGGAGTTAAAAGACACCGGGGGAAACCCGGTAGTAAACGGGTTTGTGACAGGCCACGGACAGACTTTCCCATGTCTAATCACTCCAGTGCGCTCTTATTCTGTCGGGATGGTCTGGTCAGGCCACCCCGACTCCGTGCCGTTGTTTTTTCCCCTTTCGCAGTATGCGCATCATCACAAACTCCATAGGGAGCCCTCAGTGTGGAGGTGCGATTCATCGATTCCTTGTTTAAGCACATGGGGAAAAAACGGCACACACACCCCCAACTCACCTGCAGTTGTGTCTGATCACACACTGGTAGACTGCCCGCAGCTTCGAAGGGAAGTGTGATCGTTCAACTGCGGGTCAAATTCTTCCAGAGGAAATCGCCTCATTTCCCCCGTTTTATCTGGTGGGTGTGACTGCACCCTATCTTTGGTTTTAACTGGAAATGTCCTTAACTGTTATTGTAAGCTGCCTTGAACCATGAGAAAAGGTGGCATATAAACATTTGAATAAATAGATAAATCTCAGCAGGCTTAGGAAGGTGCAACAGGCTGCTTCTCTTTTGCACGGATATGAATGCTGATTTCTCTGTGTACCGTTCCGGGACGTTTTCAGAGCTTAGCTGCTGTTGGAAACGGGACACCGGACCGGATGGATCCAGTAGGCCTGTTGTGATGTTCATCAGCACCAAGCACTGCCATCCGTTTATCATTCTATACCAGGAATCCCCAGCCTTTTTGAGCCTATAGGAACCTCTGGAATAGTCATCCCTCGTTTCTCTGCTGGAAGTCTCTCTCCTGTCCGTTCCTATCCACTGAAATTTGAAGGCGAGAGCCTATGTTTGATCATTTAATGCCCTCATGGATAATCCAGAGCAACTTGGGTCCTGGTCACACGGGAGGTTTTGGGCCGGAAGAGGGAAGGATCGGGGGCGCAGCAAACGGGCGCAACCAAACCGCAACATCTGGGAAGTGGCACGCACCCGTCCCCGATCCGTCCCTACAGCCCAGTAACGCAGAGCAAAAAAGAACCAAGGAAAGAGAAGGACTTACCTGAGACACCAGAGCAAGCGTGGCCATGGGATCGCCGCCGCGTCCGTCATCAGGAGCATTTCAGGCTCCTGGCCAAACTGCGCATGCCCACGCATGCGCAGCTGGCTGCCTCGGTCTCCTGTTAGTGGCTTCCTCCCTGGCATCTGACCATGCCGGGGAGCAACTGCGCGGCGGCTCAGGGGATCTGTGTGATCCCACCACCGCGTGTTTCTTTTGGTGCGGCGGTAAAAAGCCGCACTTTGGCCATGCTTTTTACCGCCATGTGGCAGGGACCTTGGTAAATCTTTGATGAGTGTTAGTAAAGATCATGAGAGTATACTAATGCAAGGGGGTGGGGAATGGCACGTCCAAGCTTGTGGGCTGATTTGCTGGCGCAGCAGGTCTTAGCACTGGCTTGAACACAGCATCCCACCGATTGTTCAATACAACGCCTACTGGGATCTGTAACTCTGATAATGCTATCAATAGCAAATTATAGCTCATATGGATTGCTGTTGTGGGACAGTTTGCTCAAACAATTTTTAACCTGCAGCTAAAATCTGCTCGATTTTAGGGATCTGTATCGAAGCTGAACTACATAGCAAAAGTAGTTGTGTGAAACGTTTTGGCGACGTTGGACTACCGTTTGAAGGGAGAGACCAGAGCAGGAGGAGGAGGGGAAATCCAACTTTTTCCACCTTGGGCAATCTCAACACTGAAAATGGCCCATCTCCAGTGTTCGCTCTAAGCTGAGTTAGTGTGAGCTAGCTCACAGTTTTTTAGCCTCCGGCTCACACATTTTTGTCTTAGCTCAGGAAGGAGGGCTCCAGAGCAAACTAATGTATGCAGTAGCCAAATCACTCAATCACAACTTTAATGCCAAGAGCTCACCAAGTAGAATTTTTGCTCACAGGACTCCACAGCTTAGAGGGAACACTGCCCATCTCTCATCTGTTGGCTTATGTTATAATTTACTTCTCAGCCATATTCCACATGACTTCTGGAAGCAGCAGCAAAACATTGCAACAATAACACCACAATTCCACAGCAACCCAATGGTCTGATAATTTTTTTAAAAAAATTATAACAAAGCAAGTGAGACTCTGGAACTGAGCTTGGGACTTCACCCACCTTACTAACTTGCCTACTTGTGTTACTGTTCATTCAAGCAAAGTTTAAGTCCAGTGACACCCTTAAGACCATGCTTTTGTGTGCATGCGTATTCCCAGAATTAAACCTTGTTGGTCTGAAAGGTGCCACTGGACTCCGACTTTGCTCTGTTGCTTCAACCAAGGTCTTGAACAGGAAACACAACTAAAATGACAATGCTTTTTGGAGCTCCCATGAGCTCAGATATTTAGTGACCCACAAAGTCATTTGTTGTTCTTTGTCACTCAGCGACTGCGAAACACTGGCCTACACAGGAAAATAAAAACCCAATCAAGTGAAGTATCACCTCATGTCTAAAATCTAAAAACCAAGGGCATTCAAAAAGAATACGATCAATAGTATCAGTTCCCTCTAATCCACGGGCACATAATCTATCAGAGAACGATATACCGAAGTCCCTTCCTGTCATAACCGCTGAAGGAAAGGCACTGAGGTGGGCCCACAACTTCATACACTCAAGGCACAGCTCTGCCACGAAACTACGGTGTATGTGCCACGTACCGTCAAATCACTTCTGAGTTATGGAGACCCTATGAATTAATGGCCTCCAAAATGTCCTCTTGCTAAGCCTTGCCCAGGCCTTGCAAACTGCGGGCCGAGACTTCCTTGATGATTGACTCCATCCTCTCAGGTCAGGTCTTTCCTCGTGCCCTGCTGCCTACGACTTTCTTTCCCAGTGACTCCTGTCTTCTCAGTTTGGTCGTACCTTGAATAAACTTTTGTTGGTCTTAAAGGTGCTACTGGACTCTATTCTTCAGTTTGGTCATTGTAGCTTCTAGGATAGATTCTTTTGAACTATGAATATATTCTTTTGAACCATGGTGGTGGAGAAGACTCTTGAGAGTCCCTTGGACTGCAAGGAGATCAAATCAGTCAATCCTCAAAGAAATCAACCCTGACTGTTCCCTGGAAGGCCAGATAACAAAACCGAAGCTCAAATACTTTGGCCACCCAATGAGAAGGGAGCACTCCCTGGAGAAGAAGACCCTGATGCTGGGAAAGACTGAAGGTCAAAGAAGACAGGGACGGCAAAGGATGAGAGGGTTGGACAGTGTCATCGACGCAACGAACATGAAATTGAGCCAACTTCAGAGGACGGCGGGAGACAGGAGGGCCTGGCGGGAGCTGGTCCATGGGGTCGCAAAGAGTCGGACTCGACTGTGCGACTGAACAACAACAAAAAGCTTCTAGGGAGAGTACAAGCTTGATTTGATCTAGAACCCACTTTTTCTTTTGGTCTTTTTTGGCACCCCACGGTTTCTGTAAAACTCTCCTCCAACACCACGCTTCAAATGAATCTACTTCCCTCCTGTCACCTTTCTTCATTCGAACACATGGAGCTTCCTGACACTGAATCAGACCCTTGGCCCTTCCAGGTCAGTATTATCTCCTCAGACTGGCAGTAGCTCTCCAGGGTCTCAGGTTAGAGGTCTTTCACATCACATCTTGCCTGGTCCTTTTAACTGGAGGTGCCGGGGACTGAACCTGGGACCTCCTGCATGCCAGGCAGAGGCTCTTCCACTGAGCCACAACCCCCCTTTATAGCTCTCCAGGGTCCCAGGATGAGTCTTTCGCATCACCTCCTGCCTGGTCCTTTTAACTGGAGATGCCAGGGATTGAACCTGGGACCTCCTGCATGCCAGGCAGAAGCTCTTCCACTGAGCCACGGCCCCTCTTTATAGCTCTCCAGGGTCTCAGGATGAGTCTTTCGCATCACCTCCTGCCTGGTCCTTTTAACTGGAGATGCCAGGGATTGAACCTGGGACCTCCTGCATGCCAGGCAGAGGCTCTTCCACTGAGACACAGCCCCTCTTTACAGCTCTCCGGGGTCTCAGGTTAGAGGTCTCTCACATCACCTCTTGCCTGGTCCTTTTAACTGGAGATGGCGGGGACTCAACCTGGGACCTCCTGAATGCCAAGGAGAGGCTCTGTCACTGAGCCATGGCCCCTCTTTACAGCTCTCCAGGGTCTCAGGCTGAGATCTTTCCCATCCCTCCAGCTCAATCCTTTTTAACTGGAGATGCCAGGGATCGAACCTGGAACCTCCTGCATGCCAGGCAGAGGCTCTTCCACTGAGCCACAACCCCTCTTTATAGCTCTCCAGGGTCTCAGGATGAGTCTTTCACATCACCTCCTGCGTGGTCCTTTTAACTGGAGATGCCAGGGATCAAATCTGGGACCTTCTGCATGCCAGGCAGAGGCTCTTCCACTGGGCCACAGCCCCTCTTTATAGCTCTCCGGGGTCTCAGGTTAGAGGTCTTTCACATCACCTCTTGCCTGGTCCTTTTAACTGGAGATGGCGGGGATTGAACCCGGGACTTTCTGCATGCCAAGCAGAAGCTCTTCCACTGAACCATGGCCCCTTCATTGTCCAACCTGCACATCCTTATATAGTAATGGGGAATACTATGTCATGAATTATCTTGAGCTTGGTTGCCTTAAGGGTCCTTTCTAGTTCCTTCATGGCCGCCCCTCCCGGTCTCAGTCTCCTCCTGACTTCTTTGTTGCCCTCTCCCTTTTGGTTGGCTACTGCCCAACTCTCAATCCAGTTGTGTCCAGCTGTTGAAGCAGAGAAAAACAAGCAGACCAGAAACTGCCAGCCCACAATCATCAGAGCTTTGCTTTGGGTCCTATCTCCTTAGAAGGCAAACAGTGCACTCACAGCATGAGCCATATGCTTAGAATGAACCCTGGGAAGCTTAAATGATCCCCCGCACCTCGCACCAGTCAAGGATATTAATCTGCATTCGCATGGCTAATCCCACCGTGCGGTTGGTGGCAGCACGGCCATTTCATTGGGTCATGTTCAGTTCGGCAAATCAATGATCCTCCGAACAAAAAAGGCCGAGGGCACCCCACAGCATTCATTCATTCACGGGCTACTTGTGAGGCAGTCTTTGGCCTCTTGCGCTTAAGGGGAAGTGATGAGTAAGGTCGGGGTGGGTAAAGGATTGCAGGGCACCCCGTACAGATAGAGAAACGACCCTACCTCTACCAGTCTTCCGGTTTCCAAAGCACTCAGTTGGGTTTCATATACATATGGCAGACATCAGGGTCACCGTGTTTCATCTCCAAGTGTTTCTGCCTCTTCTGAATTACTGGATGTTCAGTTTCTTAAAGTCTAAGCCCCTGTTTACAGCGGGAATCCGTGTTTTTCTATTTTACCTTTGGAACAGCCAGGAAAGACCCATACTCCTGGTCTTGCAGATAACGGACTGGAAAGGGACGAAAGCATCCTTTCGTGCCTCTAGATCTGAGGGAACCTTCATCAGCTTTGTCGGGGAGAAATCACATTATGAAAACACAGGAGTAGCAACTATGTCAATTTTTGCATAAAGTAACAGGAGGAAAAGGTAGCCGGGGGGGGGGGGGGGGGATGTGGACAAGGGGGACCCAATAGATGTTGTTTACCTTGACTTCCAGAAAGCTTTTGATAAAGTGAACAAACATGTGGACAAGGGGGACCCAATAGATGTTGTTTACCTTGACTTCCAGAAAGCTTTTGATAAAATTCTTCATCAAAGGTTCCTAAGTAAGCTCAAAAATCATGAAATAAAAGGATTTAAAAAACTGGCTAATTAATAGGAAACAGAGACCGATTTCACACATGGTACTTGCCTCTGGTTCCATGCAGGGTATTTTGCCCCGGATCATTCTAATGGATTTCCCATTAAAGCTTTTTGCACACAGGTTTTTCCTGCCGCTTCCCTCCTCCCAGTCCCCTTTCTTTGCCCTCCTCATATCCCCTCCCCTCCTTTTAACCCTTTTTACAAAAAAACAAGACGAGGAGCGGTAGATGAGTGGGGTGGGCGAGTGGGCATGGGAAAAGGGGCGTGTGTTTTGGTTTCGCCACGAGGCAACAGGAAACTTCTGGGAAATCAAGGATCGCACTGAGGCGGGGCATATTGGGGGAAGATGTGGGTCAAAAGGCAGCTGCGGGTCTAATAGTGTGAAATTGACCAACACAAGCGGGGGGGAATGGAAGAGCGAGTGCGGGACAACGGCTTATGTGAAATCGGTCAGAAAGTGAGTATAAATGGACATTTTTCTCAGTGGAGGGTGGTAAACAGGGATCAGTACTCAGTCTGATGCTTTTTAACTTGTTCATTAATGATTTGGAGTTGGGAGTAAGCAGTGAAGTGGCTAAATTTGTGAATGATACAAAATTGTTCAGGGTGGGGAGAACCAGGGAGGATTGTGAGGCACTCCAAAGGGATCTGTCAAGGATGGGCGAGTGGGCGACAGTGTGGCAAATGGGGTTCAGTATGGCCAAGTACCAAGTGATGCTCATTGGGGCCAAAAATCCTAACTATAAATACACATTGATGGGGTCCGAACTGGCGGAAACTGACCAAGAGAGAGATCTTGTAGTAGATAACTCACTGAAAATGTTGAGACAGTGTGCAACTGCAATTAAAAAAAGGCCAACGCTATGCTGGGGATTATTAGGAAAGGAATTGAAAACAAATCAGCCAGTGTCATGATGCTCCTGTATAAATCGATGGTGCAACCTCATTTGGAATACTGTGTGCAGTTCTGGTCACCACACCTCAAAAAGGATATTATAGCATTAGAAAAAGTGCAGAAAAGGGCAACTAGAATGATAAAAGGGTTGGAACACTTTCCCTATGAAGAATGGTTAAAACGCTCGGGGCTCTTTAGCTGGGAGGAATGACAGCTGAGGGTTGACATGATTGAGGTTTACAAGATTATGCATGGGACAGAGCAGGTAGAGAAAGAAGTACGTTTCTCCCTTTCTCACAATACAAGAACTCGTGGGCACTCCATGAAATTGCTGAGCAATTAGGTTAGAATGGATAAAAGGAAGTATTTCTTTACCCAATGAGTGATTAACACATGGAATTCACTGCCACAGATGGTGATGGCAGCTACAAGCTTGGACAGCTTCATGAGGGAATTGGATAAACATCCGAAGCAGAGGTCCATCAGTGGCTATTAGCCACAAGGTATAGATAAGAGCTCTCAGTCTGGGGCAAGTGATGCTCTGTATTCTTGGTGCTTGGGGGGGGCAACAGTGGGAGGGTTTCTAGTGTCCTGGCCCCACTGATGGACCTCCTAATGGTACCTGGTATTTTTGGTCACTGTGTGACAGAGTGTTGGACTGGATGGGCCATTGGCCTGATCCAACATTGGCTTCCCTAACATTCTTATGTTCTTACATAACAAAATTGGCCACAACAGGGAGTGCAGCTATGTGTCATGTGATACAAAACCAGCTATCATGATTGGAGCGGTCAAGAATTTTAACGGAACCAGCAGAGGAAGCTGGATGGACGTCCAGATGGATGGCTATTCTACAAGAGAAATGTCCCCGGCTGGAGTAAGATCCTGTCTACGAGTATCTCCAGCTCTGTACATTCCATACTGCCATATACTTGCAAAGTATACTTGCAAAGGAGACGATACAGCAGCTGTTTAAAACTATGTCTTAAAACACACAATAAGCAAATGCAATGTGCATTACCTAATTTTTAAAAAAACTTAGGGGAATTTGTCGCTGTCTTTCAAGATCCAACCCGCCCATTTTATAAATGAGGCGTTCATCCCTTCTCAAAGCAGAACCTGGGCAATCCAGACACAGCAACAACAGGTTTCAGACTCAGCGTAATTATGGTGGGAGCAGACCAAGCCCGACCAGAGAACAGCACACTTTGAGTGGCAGATCCCAGCGATGGCATCATTTTCCTGCCACCCATCTCTGATATATCTGTCATTAAAAAACAACAGCAAAACAAAACAAAAATGGAGCTCAGGTTGAGGTGGTAATTCACTTTATGCTGATTCCCTTTTGTACTTCATGCCCAGAACTATCGATAGCTCACATTGTCTTGCATGAAAGATAATGACAGCTTCTATTTATTTATTCAATTTATACCCAGCCCTCCCCGCGAGCGGGCTCAGGGCGGCTTACAGTAGTGGCACCAGTTGCCAATAAAACCATATATAATACATATAAAACAGTAAAGGTAAAGGTTCCCTTGATTGAAAGCCAGTCGAATCCGACTCTAGGGTTGCGGTGCTCATCTCCGTTTCCAAGCCGAAGAGCCAGCGCTGTCCGAAGACGTTTCCGTGGTCATGTGGCCGGCATGACTAAACACCAAGGCGCACGGAACGCTGTTACCTTCCCACCGAAGTGGTACCTATTTATCTACTTGCAATTTCTTGCTTTCGAACTGCTAGGTTGGCAGGAGCGGGGCCCAGAGATGGGAGCTCACTCCATCACGCGGCAACTCGGGTCTCGAACTGCTGAACTACCAACCCTCCACAGCCTGCAGTTCAGCGTCTCAACCACTTGAGCCACCGCAGCTCCAATAAAACAATACTAAACAAATAAAACCGTAAAATCATAAGGTGCTATTAGTTATCCTTACAGTGGCGTGCGACAGATGTCTCCAACAGCTGAGTTCCATCTCAGTGTCGCCCCGAGTCACACGATGGATTGAGTCAGATGTTAGAGCTGAGGGCCGGGCTCGTTGATGGTAATAGTAATATTTACCATGAACCCTCATTCCAGGATATGGCCTGGAGAATGTGGCTGTAGTCATGCACACTAAATAGTCCACTTTCAATGCACCAGCTGGAAAGTGCATTGAAAGTGGATAATTCCATGTGCATGACCACAGCCTGTCTCTCCTCGGCACTCATCACAAAGCACAGGCCATCTTAATCTGCGTTGGTGGAGGCCCCATAGGGATTTCTACGCAAGAGACATTCAGAGGTGGTTTGCCATTGCCGGCCTCTGCTCAGTGACCCTGGACTTCCTTGGTGGTCTCCCATCTAAGTATGAACCAGGGCCGACCCTGCTTAGCTTCCAAGATCTGATGAGATTGGGTTAGCTTGGGCCATCCAGGACAATGCAAATCTATGCTGGGGAGGGGGGCAGCGGGTTGACCAACTGAAAAAGCTAGTTCTGACTAGTGTAGAGCCTTCGCAGCAGTCTTTAACTATGAGCTACGCAAGGTGGAGAAAGAATAATATCCATGAAAGGATAGTACCTTGTAGGGGAAGGGAAAGTAGGCCAAGCTGGAGACCCAAAGACAGAGGATGATACCTAAGACTATCAGAATATCAGATTATTGATATTGACAGCAGAACACACTGCAGGGGTGGAAAGCATTACAGCGGACTGGCTGAGCCATAAGACACTGCGGTGGAAAGTGCCGTCACATCATAGCTGAATTATAGCATCACCGGCCCCGGTCACATGAGCGGGATAATCCACGGGGGACGGGAGTCATGTATGGCTGCGAGAGTTGGACTACAAGGAAGGCCGAGCACCGAAGAATAGATTCTTTTGAACTATGGTGCTGGAGAAGACTCTTGAGAGTCCCTTGGACTGCAAGAAGATCAAATCAGTCAATCCTAAAAGAAATCAACCCTGACTATTCCCTGGAAGGCCAGATAATGAAACTGAAGCTCAAATACTTTGGCCACCCAATGAGAAGGGAGCACTCACTGGAGAAGACCCTGATGCTGGGAAAGATTGAAGGTCAAAGAAGACGGGGACGGCAAAGGATGAGATGGTTAGACAGTGTCATAGATGCAACAAACATGAAATTGAGCGAACTTCAGAGAACAGCAGAAGACAGGAGGGCCTGGCGTGACCTGGTCCATGGGGTCGCGAAGAGTCGGACTCGACTGTGCGACTGAACAACAACAACAAAAAGACGTGCGGTAGCGCGATCTCACCAACCCCTGAGGTTCCGTGCACAATCCTCCGGCAACCGATCACACCACGCTAAGCAACACAGCAGCAAGGTGTTTGTGTGCATGCATGGGACACCTACGGGCGCTGGCTGCAATGGGCTACCACCGTTTCCTGATCAGACGCCCGCACGCACTGCGCATTATCGGAAAACTAGTACATGGTTCCCGGTAGCTTTTAAATCCGCGTCTTCAGGCCGAAGCTGTGGGTTAGAGACAAGAGTGCGACGTTTCCCAGATGTTCAGGTATGATCGTGCAGCTTTAATCTGGAGGCAAGCCGTCCCTCCCGCGGGGCAAATTTGCCATGTGAACGAGGCCACCATTGGGTTTTCAAGTCAAGAGATTAACAGAGTGTCAGGTTCCCGGTTCAATCAGTTCTCAACAACAGCCAGTTGTAGAAAGCTAACTTTATTGAGAGAGTTGATAGATACCATCGTAGACACATCTATTGTTTGGACTGAAGCTAAACGTGGGATGGTTACAGATATAGGGGATTCAAGTAAAAGCACTAAAGATCAGGACCCAGTCAACCCCCCATAGTTTGCCCACCAGAAGTAACCGTCAGCTCCTCCCCCTCTCCTAAAGGCGCATAGCCTTACATATCAAGGAAGTAAGATCACAGACATTTGAGAAGTCAGGCCATTTGGTGTCGCGAAGGTGACAAGCCCCAAAGTTCCACCGAGAGCCTGACATAGAGATAGCTTGCCATTGTCTCCCTCTGTGTAGCGACCAGGGCCGACCTTACTTATCTTCCAAGATCTCCTATCAGGGCAGGCCGCACCATCCAGGTTGAAACCATAAGACACCACACCACTGGAATAGTCCTTGTTTATACCTGGCCTACTAAGGATATTGAAGCACAAAACGACTATGCAGCCCTGCCTCCCTATTATAAGAGATTAAAGATGGGTCCTAGTTTCCATGTCGCATCTTACCTTGGACTCATAAAAAATCCTAACCATAGATGGGCATTTACTAGAGCCCGGCTTGATGTGTTACCCTCAGCAGTACTTTATGGTAGATATAACCGGACTCCCATACACCAGAGAATTTCCTCCTGCGCATTAGAACAGGTGGAGTCGGCCACCCATATTTTACTCCATTGTCCTATGTATGATGTAGAGAGACAGCAGCTGTTGATACCCCTTCTCTCACAGTTTAAACCCTTGGCTAACTATCTTATATATGCCGAGGAATGCTTGATGAAGTTCTTACTGGCCGATAATTATGATTCTGTCTCACGCAATGTTGCTAAATATTGTTACTTGGTAATTAAAAAACGCAGAATGTACTGTAACTTGAGCCATTAATGATGGAATTGACTGGTTTTGACATTTTAGAAATTATGGTTGTAAAGGATCCTATGTTGTAGACTCTGTGTTGTACTATTTCGGTTTATTGTGCTGGTCTTATGACTGTTCTTAATAAATGATTGATTGATTGAAATTATTGATACCTGGCCTACTGTCTTTTGGTTGAGCCAAAGGTTGTCCGGCAGCTGACTCCAAGAATGGGCTGTTTCATGCGTCAACATTTCTTACTTGTGTTTTCGGTTGTCAGATTTTAGTAAGTTGTCGGCTGACTTCTGGACTGTTTCAGAGGAAAGGTATAAACATTTTGAAGGACGTATCATTTCAGTATCGAGATCAGGTAGGGGAAGATGGCCACTCTCTGTTTCCAGAGGCATGCCACCAAAGCTATCAGGGCTTAGCGAAAACAGTAGATGTCCAGATCAAGCCCAGAGGTGAGATAGAAGACACATGGAGGAGAAACGGCACACAGCCAGGACACCGTCCGGGGCCAGAACAACATGAACTATAATATAAACTTATAAGACCACACAGACACATGAAGGCCTAATGAGGAATTTGCTGCTGATCTGGCTGGGTTCCAGCAGGCAGCCAGAACGCGACGTTTACAGCTCCAAGAGATGCATGAAAGAAAATTGTTTCAAGGAATGGGACGGTAGGATTCAGCGGTCTGCCGCGGCCGTTAAGAATCCAACAGTTAATCACCACCTGCTTAATCAGTCTTGTATTTGCTGGTGTGCAATATGCAATAGTTATCTGCTGGTTAATAATTAAAATGCAAGATCGTATTGGAGCAACTGCACATAAATGTGTCTGTAAATGTTTACTTTTTTTTAATAAACAGCCGGCAACAAGCCCAGTTTTACGTAAACATTGCAGTCTTCATCATCACTGCCAGAAGTCATGGATTGGGACTACAGTTGCTATTACAGCTGATCTCCATATAACAGAGATCAGTTCCCCTGGAGGAAATGGCTTATTTGGAGGGGGGGCTCTAAGGCATCGTGCCCTGCTGAGTTCCTGTTCCTCCCCAAACCCTGCCCTTCATAGCCTCCACCCCCCCTCCCGCCAATCTCCAGGTATTTCCCAAAACAGAGCTGTCAGCCCTATTTGGGATCGGGTTACCGAGGGACTGCCTTCTCCCATACGTTCCTACCAGGGAATTAAGACCCTGACTCTCCATCCATCAAAGAAGGCTTCTGGGAGGTTGGTACATGAGACGGGGCCTTCTCAGTGGCATCCCCCCAATTGAGGAACAGCCTCCTCAGGGAGGTGCACCCGGCTCCCCCCCCCCTCACTCCCGTCCTTCAGGAGGCACCTGAAGACAATTCTGTTTAGGACTGCATTCGACTAATTTAATTCTTACTTCTTGGCAATCCTAATTGGAGTTTTTAAAAATGTGGTCCTTTATGTGTTTTTATACTCGTCGCTTCCCTTACACTGTAAGCCGCCTTGCCGTGGCCTGGATAGCCCAAGATAGCCCGATCTCATCAGATCTCAGACGCTTCGCTGGGTAAGGCCTGGCCCGTATTTGGATGGGAGACCAGCAAGGAAGTCCGGGGTTACTACTACCCAGAGGAAGGCAATGGCCAAGCGCCTCTGAAGGTCTCTGGTCTTGAAAACCCTGCTGGGTCGCCACAAGCCGACGGAGACTTGACAGAACTTTAAACCAAGCCACCTTGAGTTCCGCAAGTTAGAAAGGTGGCTTGCAGATGTGTTAAATGAAATAAATGAATGAATATGTCTACCCCCTGCAGGCTTGCACAACTTGTGACTCACCAAGCCAAAAACACTGGGCGATTTTGCACTAGAGCTGCCTCGCGGCGCAGCCGCCATTTGCCCCGACACAAACATGTCAATTTCACACCCGAAGCTGCGGGGCTGCATTTTGATTCAAGGCTTCGCCCGATTTCCTCCGCAGTTTCGTGATCCTGGTTTTTGAGGATCACGAAACTGCGGAGGAAACCGGGCGAAGTCGCGGGTCAAATGCAGCCCCGCAGCCTCGGGTGTGAAATTGACAAATAGTGTCGGGGCAAACAGCGGCTGCGCCGCGAGGCAGCTCTAGTGTGAAATCGCCCACTCTTTCTCCCACTGCTGCCCCCCCCTCAGCCATGTGCAGTGGCCCAGCCAGGCTTGATAAGAATTTGCTGCCTGCCTGGGATTGCGCAATACACTGCACTCGACCTGCAGCCTCCTGAGCTGCACCATGTTGATTTCACAATTGCAGTGGAGAAAGTTACAGTACGTACACAGAGCAGGGTTGCCGGGGCCCACCTGGTAACCAGTAGGAGAAGGGGAACTTACCAGGAGTAGCAGGGAGGCCCAGCTGACGTACAGTGACATGTCTACATCACTGCCCACATGACCTGGAAGTGACATCACACCCAGGACATTGGGGTGATGCTCTGGTATCTGGGCAAAAACTCCACGGTATTTTGGCTTCTACCATAGAGTTTTTTCCCAAACACCAGAGCATCGCCCCAATGTCCTGGATGTGATGATGTCACTTCTGAGAAATGTGGGCAGTGACGTAGACATGTCACTGCATGTCAGATGGTTCTCCTTCTTTTTCCGGGTATGTCCCCCCCCCCGGCCAGCTGATTGGTGGCAGAGAGGTGGAGCCTGGAAGTGGAGGACTCTTGGTGCAGAAGAGCCCAGAGAATACTTACACCCAGGGGTCTTTTTGTAGAAAAAACCCAGCAGGAACTCATTAGCATAATAGGCCACACAAACTCATTAGCATATTAGGCCACACCCCTGACAGCACCACTCATTAGCATATTAGGCCGCACCCACATGTTACCAGAAGTGTGGTCATCCAGCCACACCCACCTTTTGCTTCTTGTTCTGTTTACCTTGTTTGTTGTCAAAACCTAGGGCCTTTTTTTGTAGCAGGAACTCCTTTGCATGTTAGGCCACACACCCCTAACGTAGCCAATCCTAATGAGTTTCTGCTGTTGGGTGTGGCCTATTATGCTAATGAGTTCCTGCTGGGCGTGGCCAACTCGGGAGCCAGACGGAACTCCGTTCCTGTGCGTTCCTGCCCCCAAAACAGCCCTCCTTGACAGTCCCTCCTCTGTCTTCTATCTTGCGCATACAGTGAGATTATGGTCTCTGGCAAAAAGAGTCCCCAACTTGCTTGCCACATTGTTCCTCTTCTTCCTCATCTTCATTGTGTGTCAGACATTTCAAGGCTATCCCAGGAGTGTGCCCCACCAACGCACGTAAGAAATTCCACTGACCTGGGTCGAACAAACTGTTTCTGCATCTGCTGTATCTGAAGACGTGAGCAGTGACTCACGAAAGCTCCCCCCCTGCCACATATTTTGTTAGTCTTTAAGGTGCTCCTGGACCCTTGCATCTTTTCTACTGATTGTCAAACCTTGGCTCCGGTCACACGGAGGATTTGCCACAGGAGAGGCACGAATGTTGGGCGGAGTATACGGGCGGGATCACAAGGACACATCTGGCAAGCGTAGCACACCCATCGTCGACTCGTAGCATCCGCCCAAAGATCCGGAGTTAAAAAATACTCGGGAAAGCCTACTAGCAAATGGTTTGCTACAGGCCATCGATGGAATACCTACGTGTGATCGCTCAAGCGTGCTCCTCTCGCCATGTGGATGTGCACCAGAAACACGCGCCGGCGAACAAAACCCCAATTTGCCACCGCCACGTCTGATCACGTTCTGGCACGTTAAATTACACCGGCGTGAAAAGCAACGCCTCCGCCCCTCCTCATCTGGCCCGTGTGACTGGGGCCCTTGCTTCGCTTTGCTCACTTTGGGTTGCCATAGTTATGGGGCCGAGCGCCGAAGAATAGATTCTTTTGAACTATGGTGCTGGAGAAGACTCTTGAGAGTCCCTTGGACTGCAAAGAGATCAAATCAGTCCATCCTAAAAGAAATCAACCCTGACTGTTCCCTGGAAGGCCAGAGACTGAAGCTGAAGCTCAAATACTTTGGCCACCCAATGAGAAGGGAGCACTCACTAGAGAAGACCCTGATGCTGGGAAAGATTGAAGGTCAAAGAAGACGGGGACGGCAAAGGATGAGATGGTTAGACAGTGTCATCGATGCAACGAACATGAAATTGAGCCAACTTCAGAGGACGGTGGAAGACAGGAGGGCCTGGCGGGAGATGATCCATGGGGTCGCGAAGAGTCGGACTCGGCGGTGTGACTGAACAACAACAAGTTATGGGGGGAAGGGAATTCCTGCGGGGAGGAGAGAGGAGTGAATGAGTGAGAGAATGGGACCTTTTCTTTAGAAGTCATAACTTTCCCTGCAAGATGTGCCTCCTCTCTCTCTTTCCCAGAGAGAGGTGTCTTTGAAAGCTTGTCGGTGCCAGCTTAAGCAGTAGATAACCAAGCCATATATTTTCCCACTTGGTTGAGATGGCAACACTAGGCCTGGTGTGTCTGAATGACATATGCTTGGGGAAGGAAGGGGCTTTTTGTTTGAATCACCTAAAATAAGCTTGTACCCGCCAAAAGTCTTTCCTTCTAACACAAATGATGTTCTGGATCATGCACACATCTCAATAAACTTACCGCTGCCAAAGAGAGTTGTTGAGAGGAACTTGACCGGGAATCTGTCACTGATACAGACAGACCAACACGGCAACCAATCTTGTTCTAATACACTGCAAGTAGGGTGGCCAGCTGCCACTGGGGAACTATCTGGAGATTTTAGGGATGGAGGCTTGGGGGAGGTCAGGGTTTGGGAAGGGGAGGGACCCCAGTGTGGTAGAATGCCATAGAATCCACCCTCCAAAGCAGCCACTTTCTCCAGAGGAACTGATCTCGGTCACCTGAAAATCAGTTGTAATTCCAGGGGATCTCCAGCCGCCACCTGGAGGTTGGCAACCCAAATTAAAAAGGACAGCCCCATTCGGGGTCAAACAGACAAGACAAAAAAAAATAATCAGGCATCTCTTTCCATCCACGAAATGCTCCTACCTGGTGGAATGAGCTCCCAGAGGAGATCCGGACCCTGCGGGACCTTATGCAGTTCCGCTGGGCCTGCAAGACGGAGCTCTTCCGCCAGGTGTTCGAGTAGGAGCCGCCGCCGCCACTATTCTACCACTGAGGTGGCAAGTCATCGGCTGCCCTATAAGAACGGGGGCAAGCGGGCCCTGGCAGAAGTTTGAGACAGTGCAGTGGGAGACCACGCTACTGAGACAGCTGGCCACCAAACCTGGGGGAGGTTGTCCCCATCTTGGATGATTAATATAAGTATAGCACCGTATTATTGGAAGGTTTTATTGTGATTTTAAATGTTTTATTTATTATATACTGTACTGTATTTTGCACTCGGCTTTGCCGCATGTGAGCCGCCCTGAGCCTTTGGGAGGGCGGGATATAAATCAAACTAATAAATAAATAAATAAATAAATAAGCAAGCTGCAGGCTTATGAAGTATGGATTTGCTTTGGAGTCACACGGGGAAGGGAGGGAGGGTCAATACTTCAAACTCCACTTAGTTTCCCTGTTTTGAAACGGGGCACTCCGCTTTGTTATTAGCATCTAAAGGAGAAAAGATGGGTTCCGTTACTAATAATAGCAAAGGAGGAAGTCCAGGTTGGGGCAGCAGAACCAAGCGGAGGTGGAACGATTTGAACTTTCTCCCTTCTCTGCCTGCAGCTCACACTTTATAGATGGAACAAAGGACAGGATCTTCACATCCTCTGCTGGAGTCCTCCGCCCACCGCAGCATGGCCCATGAAAGAGCCTCATCAGGTGTAGACACCATGAATATGCAAATGACCTTCATTCCACAAACATGTGCCCCATACGGGGGGTGCATGCATATACACAGGGGTCGTTTCATAGAAAAAGAGCTAGGGGATCTCATTAGCATAACTCATTAGCATATGCCACACCCCCTGACATCACCGGAAGTGTGTCATATGGCCACACCCCCTGACATCACCGGAAGTGTGTCATAAGGCCACACCCCCTGACATCACCGGAAGTGTGTCATAAGGCCACACACCCCGGCCCCAACGGTCCCGGCTGCCGCCGCCGGCCCAGCAGTGGACCTGCGAGGAAGCCCCGCGAAGGCCCTCCCTGGCCCCAGGCAGGCAGGGGTGGGGAGAGGCAGGGAGGAAGCAACTTACCCTCCCTCTTCTCCTGCCTCCTCCTGGCTGAATGAGGGCCGGAAGCGGGGCGGCCGGAAGCAGGGGGCGGGGCTTCGTCATGTGCCCCACCCCCCGTACCTCACCCGGGGGAACTGCGATCCCCCACGATCCCCCCCGAAATGACCTCTGCATATACACATCTATGCACTTAAGCCCCTGTGCAAACAGGGCCTTGAACACACAAGTTAATTCCGACACGACATGAACATTTGCACCGCCTGGGATTTGTGAAAGAAAGAGAAGAGACGGGATTCTGCAGTGTGGGATGAAACAGGTGAAAAACGGCTAATGTGCGGTAAGACACACGGATCTCAGCTATGTAAAATATAAATCAGTAAGCCCTTTTTACAATGCACTAAGGTACGAGTTCACAATGGTAGGGGACGAAGGTCTAGTGGGCCGTGCCTTGATCAATAATTATATATATATATTTTTCATGTCTTTCTAGTATCTCGAGACACTTCTTGCTTCTCTGCCATTCCCTGCAGCCTGTAGAGCTGACACCGTCGGCCTCAACATCAGAGTCCAAGGGAAATGGTTTCCGGCAATGCCAGAACAACATGCACAGATCAAATAACAAAGGCAGGGACTCCTGGGGGGCAAAGCAAAGAGAACAGGCCTTGGAACATTCTGCCACATCCACGGTTCGGAGAGCTTAATGTCAACACTTCCCACAACTATCTCGGCTTTCAAGGGGAAGGGGGTGAGAGGTATTTTTAAATGTCTGCCTAAAAGAAATCAACCCTGACTGTTCCCTGGAAGGCCAGATACTGAAACTGAAGCTCAAAGACTTTGGCCACCCAATGAGAAGGGAGCACTCCCTGGAGAAGACCCTGATGCTGGGAAAGACTGAAGGTCAAAGAAGACAGGGATGGCAAAGGATGAGATGGTTAGACAGTGTCATACATGCAACGAACATGAAATTGAGCAAACTTCAGAGGACGGCGGAAGACAGGAGGGCCTGGTGAGATCTTGTCCATGGGGTCGCGAAGAGTCAGACTCGACTGTGCAACTGAACAACAACAACAACTATATCCTAGGTTTAAAATGCTTTTGCAAACCTGAGGAGCCCAGGAGGTCTTTAAGGAAGCCAGGAAGAGGAGAAACCTCTTCCCTGGTTTCTGCAACAGCCCTGGGTTAGAGTTGGCAGCTCCGGGTTGCGGTAGGGCCTGAGGAGGGCGGGGCTTGAAGAAGGGAGGGGCTTCAATGGGGTATAATGCCATGGAGCCCACCGTCCAGAGCAGCCATCGTCTCCAGGGGAACTGATCCCAGGAGACCTCCTGCCACCACCAGGCGGTTGGCAAGCCTTCCTAGAGCCGGTCACCAAGTTTGGTCGTTGCCACCGTAACACTTGGCATCTGGGTGTTTGGCATCTCTGGCAAGTAGCTTGCAAACACTTATTCTGAGAAATCATACTTAACATTAGGACTTGAGGGTGCAGAGGTCCACACGGCTGGTCCAGTTCAGACAACTTACAAAAACCATGGGTCAACTGAACGGTGATTATTGCGATTGTCAGAATGCAAGCCATTCCCCTAATTATGGGGGAGTCCGCGCTAGATCTTTAAACCTGGTTCATCCCTGTCCCCAAACTTACACTCTACACTTGAATTCACCCCTGTATTTATCTCGGGGTATTCTTTGATTCCACATTAAACTGAAGTCACCCCTGTTTCTCCCCACACTTGTCCCGGGATAAACGGATGCTGTTATAACCAGGGATAAACGCAAGGTATTGTGTCACGCGTTGAACTCTGATCAAACCAGGGGTGAGATCCAAGTGCGGAAAGGACCTATGTCAAGCCACGGTCTGAAAACATGGTTTCAAGTTAGGGTTGGCAGATCCCTCTGAGCAGCCACTGGGGGGGAGGGGGTGCAGGCATGTCAAGGGGGGATGCTCTAGTTTTGGGGCAAAACTGTATGGTAGAACTAGATGCTTAATTAAAATGGTAGCTTAGATGCTGCAGCTGCTTAATTTCCCAGACTCCAACAGCAAAGCAGAGCATCAACTCACTGATAGAACAAAAGTCCTTTCCGCACTCGGATCTCATCCCTGGTTTTATCAGAGTTCAACTCGCGACACAATACTTTGCATTTACCCCTGGTTATAACAGCAGCTGTTTATCCCGGGACAATGTGTGGGGTGAAACCGGGGTGACCTCAGTATAATGTGGAAACAAATAATACCCCAAGATAATTACAGGGGTGAACTCGAGTGTTGTGTAGAATGTAAGTTTGGGGACAGGGTTGAACTAGGATCCAAGGTCTCATGCAGAAAGGACCAACATTTTAGTCCAGTGGCACCTTTAAGACCAACAACGTTTAATTCTGGGTATAAGCTTTCGCGTGCATGGCAGACGAAAGCTTCTACCCAGAATCAAACGTTGTTGGTCTTCAAAGTGCCCCTGGACTCAAACTTTGTCCTATTGTTTCAGACCAACATGGCTACCCACCTGAATCTGTCTCACAGATATAGTGATTTTGGCACAACAAAATTTGTTTGGAGTGTCCCAAAAAAAAAGCAACACCTTGCAATGCTGGATATCTTGCTTGGGACAACTCTAATCATTTATATTTATGGAAGAAAGCAATAGAGAAAGAAGAGAAATATTTATCCTTCTTTTATAAATGGACAATACGGGCCAGCGTAGTGCACGCAATGCAACATCACCGGCAGAATTTACAGTTTCTCCTGCCCTCTGTTTTCCCGCCTGCCCAGCTGGGATCCTCAACGCAGCAGCTTCAGGACTCTTTCAACGGCTCCAAACATTTCCTTGTTCCGCCATGAAAATCAAGTAAAAGCACCAGTAACTTAAAGTGGACCCAGAAAGAAGCAACCAACCAACACCAGAAGTCTGGAAGGAGATCACTCCGGATCTGTATTCTTGCAGTTCACACTCGCTAAGAGCACAGTTCCTCATGAATAAGTCCTCTGGTGTGAAGGGGCAGGCAGGAGGCCTGACTTGCAGTAGACCTGCAGGGTGTGAGAGCTCCAGAACACCCCTTAAAATGGCAAGACGCAGCCTCTCCCAGCTCCAATCTGCTGCAACAAAAAGCCACAATTGGTTGCTGGGCCCTGTTCCTTGGGCACAAACCTATTAACTCTCTACTACGGATAAAGTTGCCAACCTCCAGGTGGTTTCACAATCACTAGTCTCACGGGACTCTAGGTGGTCCCCCCCACCCATTTTGTGCTTTTTATTTTTATTTTTTTATTTTTTTATCTAAAGGTAAAGGTCTCCCTTGCTCGAAAGCCAGTCGAATCCGACTCTAGGGTTGCGGTGCTCATCTCCGTTTCCAAGCCGAAGAGCCAGCGCTGTCCGAAGACGTTTCCGTGGTCATGTGGCCGGCATAACACCAAGGCGCACGGAACGCTGTTACCTTCCCACCGAAGTGGGACCTATTTATCTACTTGCAATGTCTTGCTTTCGAACTGCTAGGTTGGCAGGAGCTGGAACTAGAGATGGGAGCTCACTCCGTCTTGCGGCACACTTGGGTCTCGAACTGCTGAACTACCGAACTTCCACAGCCTGCAGTTCAGCATCTTAACCACTCGAGCCACTGCAGCTCCTTATTTTTTATCTACTATCATATAAATATTAGGGAGCTGGCAACCCTAACCACAGACTGGGATGCTACGGCAAAAGAGGCCCACACACTTGAAAGGACTCCATCTTGCTTCCCTGATCTGGCATTATTCCCAGAAAGCAGCTGGCAGCTGGGAAGGAATCTGTGTCAAGCAACACTTAGTAATCCCTTCCGACCCTCCTCCTGAGAAGCACCCCAGGAGCTTACTCACAA
The DNA here is from genome assembly GCF_001447785.1 of Gekko japonicus. Classification (NCBI taxonomy): domain Eukaryota; kingdom Metazoa; phylum Chordata; class Lepidosauria; order Squamata; family Gekkonidae; genus Gekko; species Gekko japonicus. The sequence goes on from NW_015173756.1 coordinate 136,181, forward strand.
GGTGATCTGATCCCAAAGAAGCAGAGTTAATATGCTAACAAAGCATATTTGGATGCTGCATAGTGCAGGTTATGAGGAATCCTCAATGAACCCTGGATATAATTGGAATGCCATGCAGGAAATAGGTGATGCAAATAAGAACCTCAGAAGAGCCCTGCTGGGTCAGACCAGGGAGGGTCCACCTAGTCCAGCCTCCTGTCTCACACAGAGGCCAACCAGTTCCTCTGGAGGGCCAACAACAGGGCAGAGAGGCCAAGGCCTTCCCCTGAGAAGAACATCAGAAGAGCCCTGCTGGGTCAGACCAGGGAGGGTCCCTCTAGTCCAGGCTCCTGTCTCACACAGAGGCCAACCAGTTCCTCTGGAGGGCCAACAACAGGGCACAGAGGCCGAGGCCTTCCCCTGAGAAGAACATCAGAAGAGCCCTGCTGGGTCAGACCAGGGAGGGTCCCTCTAGTCCAGGCTCCTGTCTCACACAGAGGCCAACCAGTTCCTCTGGAGGGCCAACAACAGGGCAGAGAGGCCGAGGCCTTCCCCTGAGAAGAACATCAGAAGAGCCCTGCTGGGTCAGACCAGTGAGGGTCCACCTAGTCCAGCCTCCTGTCTCACACAGAGGCCAACCAGTTCCTCTGGAGGGCCAACAACAGGGCAGAGAGGCTGAGGCCTTCCACTGATAAGAACACCAGAAGAGCCCTGCTGGGTCAGACCAGTGAGGGTCCCTCTAGTCCAGCATCCTGTCTCACACAGAGGCCAACCAGTTCCTCTGGAGGGCCAACAACATGGCACAGAGGCCGAGGCCTTCCCCTGAGAAGAACATCAGAAGAGCCCTGCTGGGTTAAACCAGTGAGGGTCCATCTAGTCCAGCCTCCCATCTCACATAGAGGCCAACCAGTTCCTCTGGAGGGCCAACAACAGGGCAGAGAGGCCGAGGCCTTCCCCTGAGAAGAACATCAAAAGAGCCCTGCCGGATCAGACCAGCGGTCCATCTAGTCCAGCCTCCTGTCTCACACAGTGGCCAGTAGAAAAGACAAAACACTGTGCTATACACTGTAATGATATTATATTGTGACTATTTTAAACAATTTTGACAATATATAGCAAACAGTCTAATAATGCACAATTATAGCATAGCAGCAAGAAAAGAGTCCAAGATGTAGCATTTGAAGTTAACAAAGTTTTCCGGACTACCAAGTCATTTTGAAAATCTTCATCCAAACTGGACTATATCTCCTTTCAACAATAAATTTAATATAAATTGCGAAGTGCAATGTACCATATAAATTTCATATAAGTCTAATAAAATTCATTACATACATGTGGTTGTCTCCTAGTAGCTATGCTTTGTTGGAATAAGGTAGTTTTACAAACCAACTTATTCTATGTGTGGCTAATTCTGCAAAAAAAACAGCAACAACCACAATCTCTGAAAGACAATATAAAAATAGCCAATAGACCAAGCTTAAACATTACATCTTAACAATATCCAAAATCTAAAAAGCCTTTACATAATCTTTTACTAAGAATTACAACTCACCCACAATTTTTGCATGGTTTCTAAGGTGCAACTATAGTTGAAAATGGGCCATCTGAAGAGTGAGGTTAAAGCCTTAACAGCTGTGATTCCTAAGCATACTTTTAATGTCGCCATCCATTAGTGGGTTGTATTCTTACAGAACTTAGGCAAAAAAGACCTAACATAACACAGAGCTATACTAGCACCTCCAGCTTGGGTAGAAAGGATCTAGTAGAATTTAAAGCTAAACCAGCACCTCTAACTATTCCAATAAACATTCCAATGCACTAATTTTATATAAAAACAGGAAAAATCAATGGTCAGGTTCAATCCATAAGGCTGATATGTTTTCAATCTGTATATTCAAAAGGCTTACTGCATTAGAATATTTATTGGCTGGCCTGTTTTCAACTATAGTTGCACCTTAGAAACCATGCAAAATTGTGGGTGAGTTGTAATTCTTAGTAAAAGATTATGTAAAGGTTTTTAGATTTTGGATATTGTTAAGATATAATGTTTAAGCTTGGTCTATTGGCTATTTTTATATTCTCTTTCAGAGATTGTGGTTGTTGCTGGTTTTTTTGCAATTAGCCACACATATTGATTTGTAAAACTACTTTATTCCAACAAAGCATGGCTACTAGGAGACAGCCACATGTATGTAATGAATTTTATTATACCTTTATGAAATTTATATGGCACATTGCACTTTGTAATTTATATTAAATTTATTCTTGAAAGGAGATATAGTCCAGTTTGGATGAAGATTTTCAAAATGACTTGGTAGTCCGGAAAACTTTGCTAACTTCAAACGCTACATCTTGGACTCTTTTCTTGCTACTATTCTATAATTGTTTGTTATTACACTGTTTGCTATATATTGTCAAAATGGTCTAAAATAGTCACAATATAATATAATTATAGCGTATAGCACAGATTTTTGTCTTTTCTACTTGTCACTCAGAGCTGTGATTCTCTTATGTTATCGCACAGTGGCCAGCCAGTTCTTCTTGAGATACAACAACAGGACATAAAGGCTGAGGCCTTCATAAAAACAGAAGAAAAGCCCTGCTGGATCAGCCCAGTGGTCCATCTCCTCCAGTATCCTGTCTCACACAGTGGTCAACCAGTTCCTCTGGAGGTCCAACAACTGGGCACAGAGGCCAAGGCCTTCCCCTGATGTTGCCTCCTGGCACCGAGATTCATAAGTTTACTGCGTTTGACCATGGAGGTTCCCTTTAGTCACCAAGGCTGGTAGCAACTGATAGCCCTATCCTCCATCAATCTGTTTGATCCCCTTTTGAAACCTCTATGTATCTTAAAACAGAGAGGTCCTTTCACACATTTTATTTTAAGTGTACTCCCAACTATGCTAAGGCCTTCGCCGGCCTTCGCTGGGAGGGCAGGGTATGAATTTGAATAAATGAATGTGACAAATGAATGTGAAAATATGAGTGTGAACAGGTCCTCTCAGGAGATGGTCATGATTGGCTGGAGTTCCTTGTTGAGTGTTAACCCTCTGTGGCAGAACTGTATTTTCCTCTGTGTAATGTGCGATGAACTGAAAAATGGCTATAGCCGGTGTTGTAATAGTCTGGCAAAGCAGTTAAGAGGGGGAATGTGCACCAACAATGTGCCTGGAAATGAAATACTATGTTCTAATACAAGTTACGCATCAGAAAAAGGTTGACTGTTCTTTAATGAATAAGATGCTCCTACATCCAATCGCTCATTACATGGAGTTACTGTTACAAGCAAAACAATAATTTGCAATCAGTCTTAATCACAGTTATTTTAAGACGAATTCATTTCGGATGAAACCAGAGCATGATTGTCTTACCAGGTGTACACACAGAGACAGATGTCTGTGCATGGCACAGGGATATGACCTCTGTAGTTGCAAATGGCAATTTGTGATAGGATGGTGCACCAGAGGCTGAGTAGAAGATTATATGGACAGGATCCTCTGGGCCTCCAGATGTGAAAGAGAACGGCTGCGGAGTCATAGGTAAGAGGCTATTGGTACCATTCTGAACAGAGCTGCACTCTTCGAAGTCTGCTGAAGTCAAGGGGCTTAGAAGGAGGTAGCTCTGCCTACGACTGCCCTCTAAGCAGTCAACGATGTTCGTATTTCATTTCAGCCATCAACCTAGTTGGGTGACTAAGTGGGGTTGCCATCCTCCAGGTGAGGCCTGGAGATCTCCTGGGGTGGCAACTGATCTCCAGGTGACAGAGATCAGTTCCCCTGGAGGAAAGTGGCTGCTTTGGAGGGTGGACTGTACTATAACCTGCGAGGGTCCCTCCCCAAACTTGCCCTCCCCCTAATACACAGGAATTTCCCAACATGGAGTCGGTAACTCTATAACTAAGGAATCTCACCAACTTTGTTCAGATGTAAAGCAAAGGAGCTGCGGTGGCTCAAGTGGTTAAGATGCTGAACTGCAGGAAAGTCAGTAGTTCAGCAGTTCGAGACCCGGGTGCCGCAAGACGGAGTGAGCTCCCGTCTCTAGTTCCAGCTCCTGCCAACCTAGCAGTTCGAAAGCAAGACATTGCAAGTAGATAAATAGGTACCACTTCGGTGGGAAGGTCACAGTGTTCCGTGCGCCTTGGTGTTTAGTCATGCCGGCCACATGACCACAGAAACGTCTTCGGACAGCGCTGGCTCTTCGGCTTGGAAATGGAGATGAGCACCGCAACCCTAGAGTCGGACTCGACTGGCTTTCGAGCAAGGGAACCTTTACCTTTAAAGCAAAGCCATGGTTTATTTTAATGATGGCAGTTTGTAAAACCAGGATTGTAAAATCCAGGTAAGTTTGCCATGACAAATACTCACAGGTCACCGACACTGACTGTTCATGGTATAGATTCTTGAATAGTAGACCTGAGAATTTTACTGTTACTGCAAGGCTCTCAGGGTTACAACCTTGAGAAAAACAGCTTATGAATAGATGACTTCATGCTCGGAACTAACTTTTAGAAGGAGATGGGACTAAGAGAGCCAGTTTGGTGCAGTTGTTAAGTGTGCAGACTCTAATCTGGGAGAACCAGGTTTGATTCCCTACTCCTCCTTTGCAGCTGCTGGATGACCTTGGGCAGGCCATAGTTCTGGCACAGCTGTTATTGAAAAAAGAGCAGTTTATGTCAGAGCTCTCTCAGACCCACCTAGGGAAGGGAAAGGAGTTTGTAAGCCGCTCTGAGACTTATTTGGGTAGTGAAGGGCGGGGTATAAATCCAATCTCCTCCTCCTCCTCCTCCTCTTCTTCTTTTTCTTTTGAAACAAATATTTCCTGGGAAAATGGTAATTCTGAACTCAGAGGTATAGACATCATGTCTTCTGAAGAGAATTAGATGTTTTTAATACAGTCATGTGAGGTTCACCAAATTGGACTTATATAAGGGAGCCACACCCTAAAAAAAAACCCCCAAATCTCTCAGATTTGGTTTGCATAAGACTGTCTTATCTTTCCGAAAGTGCTTTGGCACTTTTAAATTTAAGCTGGGATGTGAGATGACATGCATGCTTTTCTATTTTTAATTTAATTGGCATATGCCAGTGGTTTTTGCATCATTATGAGTCTTTTGTATTTAATTATTTCAAGAATGATTAGACTGATTAGAAACAAAAAAAATCTGAAAATATAGCATTGAGTGGTCTTTGGCTGGGAGACAAAGTTTTCCCTGATTTACTGGGGACCCCACAAAAGCCCCAATAAATGTATTTAATCATATGCAAGACTAGGAGGAATTTCAGACAGACGATATAATCCAGAGGAGGAACGGTTCCCAAACGGTTTCTGGTCTGTCATTTCAGACAGAACCATTTTAGAACCGGTTCCCTACCGGAATATATTTGTAATTTCACACACAAATGCTACTGTCCCGTTCAGGAAACGGGGCTGAAGCGTTTCACCTGTCAACCGCTTCCAAGTAGTCTTCAGTTTCCTCTTCCGGTTCCGATGCGCTTTTTCCCGCCGTTTTTCGCCCGCAGGAAAAAGTGATGCAGTCTGAAATGGCAAACCGCTTCAGATCCAGCTCTTTACCAGAAGGGGAAAGCCATGTGTTAAATGGCAGCCCTATACCGGTTTACTCCACGACGGATCAAAAACGGCTTCAAAACGGGTTAAAAAGGGTAATGTGAAATTCCTCTAGGTTTTTCCCAAGGGATATCATAAAAGGGGGGGTACCTTACATTTCCATACACACCAGTTGCTTGCGGATTGGGTAGAAGCCCTGGATGGGCCCGTTCTCCCCCCCCCCCGGCCTTATGTGTGATACCTCTGGGCTAGAAAGTAGGTGTGCCAGGTCTGAGTTGGAAAATACCTGGAGATTTTGGGGGTGGGGAGCGGGGAGGGTGCAGTTTGGGAAGGAAGGGGACTGCAACAGGGCAGGCCCGTAGCTAGGATTTTTTAATTTGGGGGGCCTTTAAATAAGTCAAAGGGCACACACACACACACACCCAAGGGAGTGCCACAAATAAAATTGAGAATTGGAAGTCGGGGGGCCTGGGGGCTGGATGGGAAGTCAGGGGGCCAGGCCCCGAGATGCCCCACGGTAGCTACAGGCCTGCAGCAGGGTACAATGCCATACTGTCCACCTTCCAAAGTCACCAGTTTCTTCAAGAGAAATGACCTGTACTGTCTAGAGACCCCTTGTAATCACAGGAGATCTCCTTCCACTGCCTGGATGTTACACCAATGGGAGATCACAGGATAGGTTGTAAGTAAACAACAAACAACCACAATAGTATTATGGAATCTATTCAGTAATTATTTTTAAGCATTTATATTACGGTACAAATCACAAAACACATTCCAATGCAAAATATACAAATATTAAAAGTGTCCTTGTAAACCAACTGTCCGTGCTAGGGTTGCCAAGTCCTACCTGTTGCTGCAGCAGGGGACTCCCGGCTTGCTTCTAGAGTGCGCGCATGTGCATGCGAAGCGCGTGCGCACGACAACCACGTCACCCGGAAGTGACGCGTCCACACCGGGCACGCTGGGGGCGGGGCCACGACCATCCGAGGGAAAACCATAGAGTTTTCCCTCAGATGACCGTGGCCCCGCCCCCAGCGTGCCCGGCATGGTCGCATCAGTTCCGGGTGACGTGCACGTTGCGTACTTTGGGGGTGGGGTTCCCCCAGGGCCCGATCTGCCGGCAGCGGGGAACAGGCCTCTGGGGCGGGGGTTTCCCCGCCCCCCAGGGGGACTTGGCAAGCCTAGTCCGTGCTCAAAGTTCCTCTGTAGAAGACAGCTCAAAGCGGCTTTACACAGTCCTTCTTTGACGCAGATGTAAATTATTCCAAATATCTGATCAACTATCGGTGGCTCAGATATTTGGGATAATTTACATCTACGTCAAAGAAGGACTGTGTAAAGCCGCTTTGCACACAGACAGTTTGGTTTACAAGGACACTTTAAATATTTGTATATTTTGCATTGGAATGTGTTTTGCAATTTGTACCATAATACACATGTTTAAAAATAATTACTGAATAGACTGCATAATTATATCACGGTTGTTTTTTTGTTTACTTACTACCTGGAGACTGGCAACTCTCCTAGAGAGTTAGTAGGCAAGGAAGGACACGACGGGGATGGCAAATTTGAGTGGTGGCAGATTCTACTCCATATGACAGGGAAGGAAGGGGGCAAGTGAGTGGAGACTCCCTCACCTACACACACACTACACCAGTTTGGTGTAGTGGTTAAGTGCGCGGACTCTAATCTGGGAGAACCGGGTTTGATTCCCCACGCCTCCACTTGCACCTGGCTGGATGACCTTGGGTCAGTCACAAGCTCTGGCACAGCTGTCCTTGAAAAAGGGCAGTTTCTGTCAAGAGCTCTCTCAGCCCCACCCACCTCACAGGGTGTCTGTTGTGGGGAGGGGAAGGGAAAGGAGTTTGTAAACCGCTCTGAGACTCCGAGTGAAGGGCGGGGTATAAATCCAATCTCTTCTTCTTCTTCTTCTTCTTCTTCTTCTTCTTCTTCTTCTTCTTCTTCTCCTACTCAGATCTTCAAGGGCGAGGAGAGCCGGGATAGGCAGGTCATTACAAGTTGTTGCTCTTTCTTACCTGGAGCAATGGAACATCCAAGATTGTCTTCTGCCCACTGTTTGAAACCAGCTTATGGTCCCAAAAAAGAGGGCAGGAGCTTGCAACAAAGGAAAGACAGGCCCACAAAGCAGCAGCATCCCCCATACTCTTATGTTTTTTTAGTACCTAAGAACAAAGTGCTCAAAATGTATGCTGTAAAGCCAGTATTATATTTCCACAGTGGCCCCCAACCTTTCTGAGCCTGGGGGGCACCTTTGGAATTCAGACACAGCCTGGAGGGTGTAGCCACAAAATGGCTGCCTCAGGAGGTGGCCCTAGCCACAAAATGGCTGCTGCAGCTTAACCTTCGGTCACACGGTGAAGGTCCTTGCGCTATGGTGGCTGCTGCTTCCCAAAGCAATATTTCCAAAAATCTGCCCAGCCGATCAAATCTCCAGTGGCCAATCAGAACATTTCCTGGGCAAAGCCCCCCCCCCTTCCCCTGCACTTTCTGCAAACACTTGGTGGGCACCAAGAAAGGTGTTGGTGGGCATCATGTTGGAGAAATTATATTACTATATTGCAGATATGAGACAGAGAGAATGCGTTGCCCAAGGCCACCAAGTGCTAGAGACAATATTTGAGCCAGATATATTTGGTTTAGAAGCTCTTGGGTTAAAGTAGATGATATACTCACCATGCTCCCAGCTGGTTCATAACATTAGCCAAGTTTACTGGTCAGAATGTGGATTGTGGCAAATCTTAATTACAATGTGTCACCTAAAACGTGGGTTTTTTTTTTAAAACCTTCCCCGGAGTTCTGAAGGACTTATCCCATAAAGTACCACCCACTTCCGAAAGGGTGTTGTACGAGTCAGTATTTTGAAATGAGAACCATTGACACAAACAGCTAGACAGTCCCATTCTTTCGGACAATCTGGAATCAGAACTCTACACTCAGCCAATAGGGTCAGCCGTATAATCCAAAGTTTCTCGTTGTTCTAATTGTAATTTTGCCATTTGATCTTTTTAGATTGCTGGATTAGCATTATGTATGTATGTATTTTATGGTTGTAATGTTGCAGCAGCAGGGATTGGGCCATTCATTAACAACAACAACAACAACAACAACAACAACAGCCAGGATCATGGGGGGGGGGGTTCAGAAAACCATTGAGATGAGATTCCTGGGGTGTCCAAATGAATGTGTAAGTCTTACAGATGATCAAACGTGATGTGAAAAGAGAAATGTCCCCATGACGCCTGCATTGTCTAGAACAGGGCCCCCGACATCTTTGAGCCCGTGGGCACCTCCGGGGTTTTGAGAAGGTGTGGTGAGCACCACCTCAAAATGGCTGCCTCAGGTGGTGGAGCAAGAGAATCACAGGAGGGGAATAAAAAGAGATGAAGGACAGCCTAGGGGGAGGGAGGGAGGGAGAAAGAAAAGGGGAATGAAAAAAAATGGGACCATAGGTCTGGATGCTTACTGGTCCTCGCTGCCGATCCTTCAAAGGCAGCTGCTGCTATCACATCCACAAAAAGCCCTGTCATTCAAACGAGGGCAGCCAATAACAAGCCCTGCCTTACAAAGGCCCCGCCCACTTTCTGAAGAGCTTGGTAGGTGCCAGGGGAAGCCCTGGCAGGAGCCATGATGCCCTTAGGCATCGCATTGGGGGAATACCAGTCTACAGTAAGCTTCAGCGAGTGCCTCGTATGCTAAGAACATTGGGTCTGCGGCCACACACCCTAAATAATCCATCTTCAATCCACTTTCCAACTCGATTTTACTGTGTGAACTGGCAGAATCCAGCTGGGAAGTGCCTTGAAAGTGGATTGTACGGAGTGTGCGATCGCAACCAGGAAGTGTCTTGCTGTGTAAGACCAGTGGTCCATCCTCCCTGTTTCACTCAGCAAACTGTCTCCTTAGGGGCCCAATAAGTGCAGAAGAGGAGGAGTGGGCGGGAAGAGGGCTTTCCAGGCAAGAGGCTCCGAGGCCTTGCTAGCAAAAGGAAGCCAGCGTTGGCCAGCTGCTGAAGCACAAGGTACGCCCGCACAACCAAAGCATGTCATCTCGCCTATTAGTGTGATGTCTTTATTCCGAGGCCATCTGTGCCGCGGAGAGATACCAAGGCAGCTAATGTCAAGAGGAACAAATGCCTCCTCTTGTACAAGAAATGTCAAACCTAGGACAGTGCAGAATTGACCCCGGGAATGCCAACAGATGTTAGCTACAAGGGTTTTTTTGGAGGAGGGGAGAAAAATCAATCATTCCTACTGGGACTAATTAAGACAAAATAAAGAGCCAAAGGAAGAAGGAAAAAAAGTGCCATATTATCAGGGACTTCATACATACTTTCCAAGCTCATTATTGGCTTGTTGCCCTACGGCCTTTGCAGAAAGGTTAAAAAGAGGTGCGAGAACCAAAGCAGCCACAGAGAGAAGGGGGAGGAAGAAAAAAGGTTTAATCCTCATCCCGGGCCTGAAATTTGGAAGACACGTCTCTAAGGAAGTTATAATTGCAGCCATGTGTCAAGCAAGAGGTAAAAGCAATCTCTCGCGTTCCCAGCATGCCCCAAAGAGTTTTACCCTGCACGCTGGCACACGTATCGATCGCATCCTTCTGAACTCAACAACGTCACACAATGCTGGCAAAGGAGAACAGTCTAAGAGGCAAATGATAACCTTCACTTAACTGGATAAATAGCACAAGTCGTCATGTTGATCTGTTTTAAAAAAAATTCCATACAGAGATAGTAAAGGAACTTGTGGATCGGGACCAAACTGGCATCACAACATTGCACACACATTTCTTAGCTCCCCAGCACAGAAACACAGGCCAAGGTTCTCACTCTGGCTCTAACTGCAACTCAAAGGGTGCCTCGATTTATGTCGCCAGCCAGAATAAAGAAAAGAGTGTCGTGCTCATGTGGGAGACCCGTTTCTATTAATTCTACCTGCAGTGCGTCATCTCAGATCAAATCAAAAGGGCAAATGGGGTGTATCAACAGAGGCACAACGTCCAAATGACAAGATTTCATAGTCCCGCTATACACCGCATTGTTCAGGCCACACCTGGAGTACTCTGCTCGTTCTGGAGAAGAGGAGGTCGAGGGGGGACAGGACGGCTCTCTTGACGGATTTGGAGAGCTGCCAGTTAGAGGAGGGCAGGGAGCTGTTCCTGTTGGCAGTAGAGGAGAGGACCCCCAAGAATGGGTTTACATTAAGGGTGGAATCTCAGGGTAAACTTTTTACAGAAAGGGTATGGTCACACAGCAAGCTCACTGCAATTTGTTCCTGCTCTATATTTGGTCAGGGATATTTCTTTGCGGATTGGGATGATCACACATCCCTCTGGGAACCACATGTATCATGCAACGAGGCTCCAGGCAATGTCCAGATAGCTGCGCCGCTGCTTGTTTTTTTATTATTATTATTTGTGCATGTGCATATGTACATGGTCGAATCACTGCTCCCACTTGGATGCGCTGTTATCCCTTGTTTTTGCAGTCCCCCCCCCGCCAAACAGTGAACAGAATTAACCACCGGTGTACAACTGAGCGCTGGAGTCCAATGCTCCCTCTAAGCTCTGGAGTCTTGTGAGCAAAAATTCTACTTTGTGAGCTACTGGCATTAAAGTTGTGAGCGAGTGGTTTGGCCACTGCATCACTTAGCTTGCTCTGGAGCCCTCCTTCCTGAGCGAAGGCAAAAATGTGTGAGCTGGAGGCTAAAAAACCATGAGCTAGCTCACACTAACTCAGCTTAGAGGGAACACTGCTGGAGTCTATATATGTGCACTTGAACGTTCAGACATTGAATATATTCAGCACAGGATTGCTCATGTGCACAACGGCGAAAACTAGTAAAAAAACTCAGCACAAGAACGAATTCAGACGACCTAATCGCCTCCAGGGGTCATTTCGTAGAAAAAGAGGTGAATGAGTTCATTAGCATAACTTATTTGCATATGGCACACCCCCTGACATCGCCGGAAGTGTGTCAGAAGGCAACACCCACTGCAACTTACCTGGCTGCTTCTTGCTCTTCGTGGCCCAGAGCAGCTGGGAGCAGGGGGCGGGGCTTGTTGCATGTGCCCGCCCCCTGGGCTCTTTACTGCCGGAGCGCCGCTCCTGTGCGCTCCTGCAGAAAATGACCCCTGATCGCATTGATAGCAAGAGGTGGGTGTCCAGATTGGTGAAATTGCGGATTCACAGCACAAATATTCAGAAAGTACTTGATTTTCCCGGTGTCAGAAAAACTGCTAGGAAACCGGGAGAATTGCGGGGTGAGTCTTCCTCGATATGGGAGACAGATGTGGCCGTCTGATCAGCCCTTTTAAATGCGATAGGGAACAGTGGTGAAACCAAATCAGAACGACCGTGTGACCACGGCCTAAGAGTTGTGCAGCAGTGGAATCGTCTGCCTTGGGAGGTGGTGAGCTCCCCCTGGATTATTGTGTGCAGTTCGGGAGGCCTGACTTCCAAAAGGATGTGGACAGAATGGAGCAAATGCAGAGAAGAGCAATGAGAATGATCGGGGGCCTGGAGACCAAGCCCTATGAGGAAAGGCTGAGGGACTTGGGAATGTTTAGTCTCGAGGAGGTCGAGGAGCAGGATTGCTCTCTTCAAGTAGGGCTGTTCCTTAGAGGAGGGCAGGGAGCTGTTCCTGTTGGCAGCAGAGGGTAGGGCTCACAAGAATAGGTTTAAATTAAGGGCGGGAAGGTACTGGCCGGATCTCAGGGGAAACTTTTTCTACGGTAAGAGTTGTGCAAGAGTGGAATCGGCTACCTCGGGAGGTGTTGAGCTCCCCCTCCCTGGCAGTCTTGAAGCAGCAGCTGGACGAACACTGGTCAGGGGTGCTCTCGAGTGATCCTGCATTGAGGAAGAGGTTGGACTAGATGGCCTCGATGGCCCCTTCCAACTCTCTGATTCTATGAAACTGGGCAGAATTAGCTGGCAGTTGTGTTTACACAAAGCCCTGTCGTGACCGATAGGAGAAAATCCTGATGGTGGATTCTTGGCTGCCCCGACTTAGCCAGCCACCACAGGGCAACTGTTTTCACTGTACAATTTATGTATGTATTTATTTATTGAGTATATTTATACCCTGCCTTCCCAACCATGGCCGGCTCAGGGCAGCTTGCAACAGCATAAAACCAACAATAAATAAAACAGCAATCCTAAAACAGTAACAATCACGGTATTAAAAGGTGCTAACAATAATGATCCCGTTTCCAATAACAGATATCAATTAACAATACGTCTGAGGTGGCGCTCCAACTTCCATGCCGTCGTAATCAATGTTCCCTCTAAGCTGTGGAGTCTTGTGAGCAAAAATCCTGCTTTGTGAGCTCCTGGCATTAAAGTTGTGGGCGAGTGATTTGGCTGCTGCATAAATTAGTTTGCTCTGGAGCCATCCCTTCCTGAGCTAAGACAAAAATTGAGTGAGCCAGAGGCTAAAAAACTGTGAGCTAGCTCACACTAACTCAGCGTAGAGGGAACACTGGTCCTAATGGTCGGTCCCAATCTAATGTTGTACGGATGGCTCAGGCGGCTTTAAAAACTTTTATCTTTCCGACTGAGGAGCCAAACAGCCCTGCTCTTGGGATGGGGAAAGGGGAGCTGCGCCAGGCGAAGCAATTCTGAAGATACAAGAATCTGCAGTGCCAGGCAGAGACAGCTTTTCCATGAGGCCCTTGCGTCAACTAATCAGCGGTAAGGCTTATAAAATAAGCTGAAGGGTGTCTGTGTGTCCTTCACCCTCTCCCTCTCCATCAACCCTAGAAAGAGTAGATAAAAGGGATCTCTTGAACTGGTACAGTGTTTGTTAACACGGTATATTGCTTTGAATTGAGGAAGAGAAGCAACTGTTAAGAACATAAGAACATAAGAGACGCCAATGTTGGATCAGGCCAAAGGCCCATCCAGCCCAACACTCTGTGTCACACAGTGGCCAGAAATACCAGGTGCCCTCAGGAGGTCCACCAGTGGGGCCAGGACACTAGAAGCCCTCCCACTGTTGACCCCCCCCAAGCATCAAGATGACAGAGCATCACTTGCCCCAGAGCCCCTATCTATACCTTGTGGCTAATAGCCACTGATGGACCTCTGCTCCATATGCTTATCTAATTCCCTCTTGAAGCCGTCCATGCTTGTAGCCACCACCACTTCCTGTGGCAGTGAACCCCATGTGTTAATCACTCTTTGGGTGAAGAAGTACTTCTTTTTATCCGTTCTAACCCGACCGCTCAGCAATTTCATGGAGTGCCCACGAGTTCTTGTATTGTGAGAAAGGGAGAAAAGTACCTCTTTCTCTACCTGCTCTATCCCATGCATAATCCTATAAACCTCAATCATGTCACCCCTCAGTCGTCGTTTCTCCAAGCTAAAGAGCCCTAAGCGCTTTAACCTTTCCTCATAGGGAAAGTGTTCCAACCCTTTTATCATTCGAGTTGCCCTTTTCTGCACTTTTTCCAAAGCTATAATATCCTTTTTAAGGTGTGGTGACCAGAACTGCAAACAGTATTACAAATGAGGTCGCACCATTGATTTATATAGGGGCATTATGATATTGGCTGAACTGCTCTGCTGGTTTCCGAACGATTTAAAAGAACACAGTGGTTAGGGCATGCAATGAGTATACAGTTTTAATCAATTGATTATTTTTGATATGTATTGAAAAGACAGAGTATAGATAATGGTCAACTTACAATATTTTCACCCTGTTCTAATAGAGTCTGAGGTGGTTGTTTTTTTAAGAATCTGAATTTGCTCTTCAAAAAGAAACAACTCAGGAAGGATAGAACACATTGATTCGAGGCAGATCATGAGAGGGAGGGCAGAAAGGGCTGAATCCACTGTTCCCTCTAAGCCAAGGTAGTGTGAGCTAGGTCACAGTTTTTTAGCCTCCGGCTCACACATTTTTGTCTTCGTCGAAATCCTTATCTCATGATTGTATCGAGGGAAATTAACGACGATATGACTAAGGTTATGGTTTTCACTAACCGACCTCCAATTTACAACTGGAAAATTAATGGGCAAAAGGTAGAGCAAGTTAAATAATATAATCCGATATAATCTGTCATGGAAACAACATATAGCGGAGGCCCAACAGCTAGCTACTCGAACAACTAATGCAATAACCCATTTTTAAAAAACTCTGAAGGAGGTCAATATATACCTGCAGCACTCTCAGTTTATAATTCTCAGGTGGGAGCCCAATTGCTATACGGTGCTCCGGTTTGGGTTCCTGTCTGCTATGATCAACTTGATTATTATTATTTTTTGCTAGATTCTTCCAAAGAGTCACAGGAGCACCACACTGTGTGGCAGGAACCTTATTGAGAGCCGAATTAGGTGTGCACACCCTAGAATGAAGGGCCTGGGCGCCTGCTTTTGGATTTTGGCTCAAGTTAACCTTTGCCTCTTTGGGAACAGGCAAGTTCGTTTTACTGAGGATGGACGCCTTAAAAACAACTTGGCCGAAATTGGTAACCTCTCCTTTGGGTTGCCTGGGAATCTCCCCTAATGATATCGAGAGCCTTAGTTTGACTTTTATTAGAAAGTCAATTTTGAGACGTCTCTACGCCTTCGATGAGTTCAGTTCCAGATTTAGTGCCCATAGAGTTTGCTCTCCCCTTTATCTGGGATGGGCATGCTCAAAATTTAGACCAGCTTATCTTGATTATTTGACGGTTCCTAAATATAGACAAGGCTTTATGCTGGCTCGGCTTAATTCCAACAGCAGGACTCTCAGGCACTCTAAAAGGATCCCATTAGCTGAAAGATTCTGTCATTGTGAAACAGGGAGTCTTGGCCCTTTGTTACACTGTTTATTGGATTGTCTACAATTTCATGGGTATAGAACCATGCTTGTTTCTCCCTTCCTAAAGGACCTGGCTGGTGTCCAGCCCACTGTAAGCTACAGGTTCTCTTGGCCAGAAATTACCATGACACTCTACTACTCTGGCTGTTGCTAAGTTCTCTTCTGATGTAATTAAATCTAATAGATAATTTGATGCTTTACCTGTCATAGGTGCGCTCACTGTTATAATTACTATTATCACTGTTCTATTGTTATTATGCTGAGCCATTAATGCTCAAGGCTGTAGTGAGGGGTCATTTTGTAGAAAAAGAGGTGCAGGGGCTCATTAGCAGAACTTATTTGCATACACCACACCCCCTGACATCACTGGAAGTGTGTCGGAAGGCAACACCCACTGCTCAGACTCCACTGGACTGTTTTGGATTGCTAGCTATTGGGGGGGGGGGAGAACGTGCAGATCTGTCCTCGCAGAGGAGGAAGAGCTTGTACCTGAATAAAACTTGGTCTTAAAGGTGCCACTGGACTGTTTTGGGCTGGGGGCAACTTACCTGGCTGCTTCTTGCTCTGACTGAGGGCTGCTAGGAGCAGGGGGTGGGGCTTGTTCCATGTGCCCGCCCCCTGGGCTCTTTACTGCCGGAGTAGAAGGGATCACGCTATTAAGCCTTTAATCGACCAACCGTCCTCCTACACTCTGGAAACCCTGGCTCTTTTGCTCAGCGATAAGGATCCTAAATTTACTCTAGCAACTGTAAAATTTGTCTCAATCCTTTTAGCCCTTGCAAAGAAGAAGAAGAAGAAGAAGAAGAAGAAGAAGAAGAAGAAGAAGAAGAAGAAGAAGAAGAAGAAGAAGAAGAAGAAGAAGAAGAAGAAGAAGAAGAAGAAGAAGAAGCAAGTACCTTCTGCTGCTCAAGATTTGTGAATCAATGAGCTTCTAAATGTATAAAAGGGGGGGAAGAAGGGAAAGGATCCCTCAACTGGGGAATGGCATCCCTATCCCACAAACTCACCAAGTGTTTCATACTACAACATGGTGGTCGATACCTTTTACTCACCAGTGTTGTATAGTGGACAGAATGCTGGACTTTATCTGGGAGGGGTGGCTCTGGGTTCGAATCCTCACTGAAACTTAGGCGGGTCACTATCTCTCAGCTTAACCTAGGTTGTTGTGAGGATATGGGGGTGGGGGAGTGGGCATGTATGTCTGTTCTCTGAATGTAGATCTGGATAAAGATGCAATAAATAACGGAATAGATAGTATCTCTACAGCACATTCCAGAGCCAGTTTGGTGTCGTGGTTAAGTGTGTGGACTCTATAATCTGGGAGAACCGGATTTGATTCCCCACTCCTCCTCTTGCAGCTGCTGGATGACCTTGGGCAAGCCATAGTTCTGTCAGAGCGGTTAAAAAAACAGTTCTGGAAAGAGCTCTCTCAGCCCCACCTACCTCACAGGGTGTCTGTTGTGGGGAGGGAAAGGGAAAGGAGTTTGTAAGCTGCTCTGAGACTCCGAGTGAAGGGCGGGGTATAAATCTAATCCCTTCTCTCCTTCTTCTTTTCTTAGCAATGCTTAAAATAGCCCTGTAAGATAGGTGAGTAGTATTATATACCTACTGCTGTTATAGGATAAGGCAGGGGTCCCCAACCATTTTGAACTGGTGGGCGCCTTTGGAATTCTGACACGATATGGCTGCCACAAAATGGCTGCTACAGGAACGGTAGCCAGACACAAAATGGCTGCTACATCTTACCTTCAGTCACGCAGTGTGCTGTGGTGGCAGCTACTGCCAAAGCAACATTTTAAAAAATCTGCACAGCAAAAGCCCCACCTCATCCCACCCATTTCCTAAAAACACTAGGCAGGCACCACACTGGGGGCCCCAGGCTAAGGCTATAGTAAGCACATGGTTTAGATAAGATTCAAACCAAGGCCTCTCTCAGGATCCTGGTTAAATCAGTTCTCAACACCAGCCAGTTTGTAGAAAGCGAACTTAATTATTGAGACAGTTCGTAGAGACCATCCTGGACACATCTGTTGTTCGGACTGGAGTTAAATGTGCAAAGGCTGTAGATACAGTGGATTCAAGTAAAGGCACTAAACACCAGGGCCCAATCACCCCACGGCATTTTGCCCGCCAGAACTAACCGTCAGCCCCCCCCCAGGCACATCACCTCTACATAGCAAGGAAAATAGGATCCAGGGCTTTTTTGTAGAAAAAGCCCAGTAGGGACTCATTAGCATAATGGGCCACACCCCTGACAGCACAGCTCATTAGCATATTGGGCCACACCCCACTCCATTCCCTTGGCTGGCCCGGGTGCCCCACAGCTGCGAGGAGCCCAGACAAGCTGGCCCTTGGACAGGCCAGGGTAGGCAAAGGGAGGCATTTAAATGCCTCCCCGATCCTTCCAGGCCCTCCCCTGGCCTGCCCGCCTCGGAGTCGCTACGGGAGTGTGTGTCACTCTCCAGGCCTTCCCTCTGTAGCTACACATGTGCAGAGGTTTTGGATATAGTGGGCGTGGCCAACTCTGAAGCCAGCCGGAACTCCGTTCCGGTGCGTTCCTGCCCAAAAATAGCCCTGATAGGCTCAAAGACATTTGGCACCCTTTTAGAAGCCAGGACGTTTGGCACCACTAAGGTGACAAGCCCCGGGGCACGTCAAAGAGAGAGAGAGAGAAGAACCTCCTCTCCCAATAACAGGCGAGCTGTAAAATGCAAAATGGACAGGGAGCCTGATGTTGTTGTTCAGTCGCACAGTCAAGTCCGACTCTTCGCGACCCCATGGACCAGCTCCCGCCAGGCCCTCCTGTCGTCCTCTGAAGTTGGCTCAATTTCATGTTCTTTGCATCGATGACACTGTCTAACCATCTCATCCTTTGCCGTTACAGGAAAGCCCATACCTTGAATAAACCTTTGTTGGTCTTAAAGGTGCCCCCATTGGACTCTGAATTTGTTTCCCTTTGCAATGCTGTCACCAAAGCTAAATATAACTTGGAGGCTCACAAATGGATCGAATCTGCATTTGCATTTTTAAATCAATTTCGTGCTGCTGTGACGCCGTCTTTCTCTATGCTTGTTTGAACGTTGTTTGGAGATGATTCTTTCAAAGCAGTGCGGAGGCGCAATGACAGTGGAGCCGCCACGAGAAGGTGATAAACATATGTGGACATGCAAAAGTAGGCTAGCACTGTTGAGGTGTGAAAACGAAACCAAATGTAGACAGCTTTTTTGAAGACGGAGTCAGAAGGCTGGGACACCGGTGGCAAAGACAAATGCAGATTGGACCAAAAGAGAACCAGAGCAGCTGAAGAACTCTAGTCTAAATCCAAACCCCAGCTCAGACCTGATATCAACAAGGAACAGAGGTCATTTCGGGGGGGATCGTGGGGGATCGCAGTTTCCCCGGGTGAGGTGCAGGGGGGCGGGGCACATGACGAAGCCCCTCCCCCTGCTTCCGGCCGCCCCGCTTCCAGTCCTCATTCAGCCAAGAGGAGGCAGGAGAAGAGGGAGGGTAAGTTGCTTCCTCCCCGCCTCTCCCCACCCCTGCCTGCCTGGGGCCAGGGAGGGCCTTCGCGGGGCTTCCTCGCACTCCCGCTGGCCTTGCAGGTCCACCGCCGGGCCCCTGATGTCAGGGGGTGTGGCATATGCGAGTGAGTTATGCTAATGAGTTCCCCTAGCTCTTTTTCTACGAAATGACCCCTGACAAGGAAGATCGTAAGAAAGTAACACACTCCCTAGGTAAATATGCTAGATTATTTCATGCCTGATGCACGGGGCTGATGTGAAGAAGTACCAGTCAGCAAGGTAAAAGGTTTTTGCTCACATTCACAAGGCAATACTATGCAGAGTTACACCAGTCTAAACCTGCTGAAATCCACATGGTTATCCTAGACTAGCTCAGCATAAGCTGGCACAGTAAATGTCTCACAAATGTTATGATCAGGAGTCTTTATCAAGATCCAAACATGTACAAGAAAGTCAGTGAATAGTTTTTCCAGTTTTTTTTTAAAGGAATCCCATCAGATCTAAGAGCAGAAAGGTATCAGATGTGTCCAAGTGCCATCAGAAAATCAACAAACACATTCCATTCTTCTGGCATGATACTGGAGCTAATCTTCCTCTAGATTATCAAATCAGTGCAGGGGAAAAAGTACACTACGGGTATCATTCTAATGATAAACTCAGAATTCCAGGACACCACCACTAAGAGGGGGGAGGATATCCCATTTTTACCAGCATAATTCCTTGTACAAACCTGAATGTGGCCTACAATAGACTCAAAACTCAGGTTTAATAGCAGTATTTATATATTTACTTCATGTGTACCCCACCTTTTTATCTAATGGGGATCCAGTCTCCTCTCCTCCATTGTGTACTCACAACAACCCTGTGAGATAGGTTGGGCTGAGATTATGTGACTGGCCCAAGGACACCCAGCGAGCTTCCACGGCCTGTGAGGATTTGAACCTAGGTCTCCTGGATACTAGCCCAACACTCTTAACCAGTATACCACACTAGCTGTTTCCTTCCTTCCTTCCTTCCTTCCTTCCTTCCTTCCTTCCTTCCTTCCTTCCTTCCTTCCTTCCTTCCTTCCTCATTAATACTACTGAAATTACAAAAGGCAGAATTTCCCCCCCTAAACAGTCAAGATGCTGTACTGGAACCTATGACCTGTGAGGTGAGAATACGCTGGAATGAGATAAGATACCTTGCTGATCTCTAGCACCTAATAAAAAAGGATGAGGGTGGTTTGTTTGTTTCCTAAATAAAAGTATTCCGAGTTCCAGCCATGCCTTGATCGAAGAGCTGGCACTGAAAAAAGAAAGGCTAACCGCGCCCGCTTTCTCAACACTAAAAACCTCCGCCATCACCCCTTATCTGTTCCAGAGCGAAGAATTTGACCATCCCACTGTAAAGCACAGTGTGTGGCAGTCTATCTAGTCTGCAACTTCACACAAACACACACACACCACCGGTATGTTGTGGCATATCAGAAAGCGTAAACTGCTAGACACAGATAGGAAGGCGGGTTGTACATTTCCCCCAGCTTGGCAACGCTATAATTCTTCTGTAACTATGAAACATCTGCAGGAGCTGTTTCTCGCCCTTCTCCCTGCTACGCGTTCCCAGGATGCTCCTGTGTCTGTTCCAAGCCACGGAAAGGTCAAGCAACCCATCTGGAATCCCCCCCCTTCACTCATTCCCTTCATCTCCCTGGAGAGAGAGAGAGAGAGAAGAGCCTCTGCTGAATTTGTCCCTTCCACCTGTTCCGACAGGTCTCCATGGCTGACCCAGAGATAGCCCCCGGGGACATTAATCATACAGCCGTCAGAGCCGTGAAAGAAACAGCGGCTGGGCTGGATCCTGTTACAGTCTCTGTCACCTACTAATCATGTTCCCTGACATGGGGAGGCTTAATCAGATGCTCAGGTTTCTCATTACTTACCAGGGCTCCTGACGATGGGACTGTAATGTTCCAGAGAGGAATTAGGGCCACTTCCGGCTTCTGGTCCCAGAAAGGCAGCCTACAGGAAGGCCCAACAGGTCCCAGAATTACGATTCAACTGCTAAAAAAGCAATTCAGGATTCTAAGCCACCACCCCCACGTGAATGTTAGCAATGGTAAAAAGATACGGTTGCAAAAGTTTGCATTTCTTCATTTGTGAGCACTGCGTTTGGGCTCCACACCATCTTCCCCTGCTGGTGGCCCTCTAGGTGAGACTCAGAACCCCAACGGAGGGTCACAACCTATGGGCTGAGGGCCACGGTGTTTGAATACAGGCATGTTTCTTTTGTCCCACTGTTGCTTCTGGTCACCGATGTTCCACAGGTTTTTGAGATACTACAACATCTGTTCACCAGATGGAAAAGTACGATGAGCGTCCACACCATCAGCAATAATGATGCCTCTATTGTATCACCTCCAACACTCATCTCTCTCCATCCTGATGCAACTGCACACAACCAGGAGCAGTGCTACTCCCGTGAAACACTGTCGACCAATGCAGACGGTCTGTATTGTGCTGTCTTCTTGTTCCACAGCGCAAGCAGACCTCAGCATTCCTTTATTCCTCAATATTCCTCCAAGCAGTCATAGAGAATTGGAAAGACAACTAAGTGATTCTAAGATTAGAAATAGAAGTGCTTCAGTGGTGTGTTGTTGTTTTTTTAATGCAAATCTGATGTAGTAGTCAAACCCTCCCATTGCTGATTATTTCCATCATCTCGAGGGTTGGTGAAGAAGAAGAAGAAGAAGAAAGAAGAAGAAGAAGAAGAGGAGGAGGAGATTTGATTTATACCCTGCCCTTCACTACCCCAAGGAGTCAGAGCAGCTTACAATTTCCTTTCCCTTCCCCTCCCCACAACAGACACCCTGTGAGGTGGGTGTGGCTGAGAGAGCTCTTTCAAAGACTGTCCTTGAGAGAACAGCTCTGAAAGAACTTGTGACTGACCCAAGGTTACACCAGCAGCTGCATGTGGAGGAGTGGGGAATCAAACCCACTACACCAAACCGGCTCTAAAGGCTACACTGCAGAATTAAGTGGTATAGTCCTCTGGTGGCAAAACGGGCCACAAAGGGTAGATTGCAGGTGGAAGAATCTGATCTCATGAATTCCCTTCCCTTCAAAAAGCCCTCTGTAAATCAAAAATAACTAGAACTGAAAATCAGCAAGGCTACAAAATTCAGCACTTTTCAGGTGGGGGAAAAGTTCAACCCGAATATATCCCACTCATCATTTCAAGTGGAGCCAACGCCGTCTGCCAGCTCAACCCAGGACTCTCTCCTTCTGATGCCACCACATGGACAGGACCAAGGGTCCTGTGAGAACGTGGCCAACTTAAGCAAAGCCTGAGGATTAGAAGAGATGCTGGAAGGAAGGACGAGGTGACCTATATCACCTGGAGTCTCAGAAGACCCAAAGGGACTGGGCATGCAAGGTGGGGGGAATAAGGCCTATAAAGGTCAACTTGTGTAGGGTGATAGTGAGATATTGAAAAAATGGTATTTAGCAGAGATAATATAGCCCAGCAGAGCCTGAGTAAAATAATTCAGACTGAGAGTCCATGTGTGATTAAAATAGAAAGTTTTTACTAAATTCTAGCATGGGGAAGGGTTACTGGGATGAAAAAACCAACAGAGCATAAACGGCTACATCCTTACTCTACAAAGACAAAACTAGAAGAGAGCAATTATGGCTACTCTTACTTCTTCTTGAGAACAGCAAACAAAGACGGGAAGAGGAGCCATAAAATGCTAAAACACTTTGACACTTTCGTCCCAATCAAACTCCTAGATCAGGGAGAAAAGGCCCGGGCTTCTTACAGCCAAAGAACATTGGCTACATGAGAAACATGTGACTTCCTGTGAGTAACAGAAACAAACATTTAACCCCAGATATACTGAGTGTTTTCAACTTGTAATTCCCAACAACTTGCCATTTGGAATCTTCCAGGTTTGCCTTGGCTGGCTTAAACAAAACAACCCCCCCACTACCTCTTTTCTGGAGGTAGTGGTGGAAACTGCCGTCAGGTCACAGCCAATTTATGATGACCCCATGGGGTTTTCAAGGCAAGAGATGTTCAGACACAGTTTGCCATTGCCTGCCTCTGTGCAGTAACCTTGGTGTTCCTTAGTGGTCTCCCATCCAAATACTAACCAGGGCTCACCAAGCTTAGCTCTGGAGATCTGATGAAATTGGGCTAGCCTGGGCTATTGATTAATTTGGGCTTTGGGCCTCTCCTTTTGTTCTTTCATCCTAACTTTGTTCAGCAGAAGGAACGGTGTGGACGCAAAAGAAACAACAGCAGGACAGCGGGGTGCCGAGAAGTTCCAGATTGGTCAAGATCAGGGATGGGCCTTTGAAATACATGAGAGCCATTAACTATAAAGAAAATATATATAAAGTGTTTCACCGTTGGTATTGGTCCCCGGATAGAATAGCTAAATGTTGCCCAATGGCCTCCAAAAAACGTTGGAAATGTAAAACGAATGTGGGAACCTTTTTCCATATGTGGTGGCGATGTGGAAAAGTTTATAGTTATTGGAGGATGGTACAGAAGATAATATTAGAAATAATGGATTTGGAAGTGGTTCTGTTGCCAGAAATAGCTTTGTTAAATATAATTCCGGAGTTCTATGAGCAAAAGGATAACTATATGCTGATATATATTCTAACGGCCGCCAGAATATTATTAGCTAAGTATTGGGAACAAGAAAAACTTCCCACTAGAGAGGAAAGAGCATTTAAGTGGTTAGAAATAGCAGAAATGGATAAGTGAAGTTTAATACTTCAAGGGAAAGATGATAATATATATTTTGGAAGATGGGAGCGTTTGTACAAATGGATTAATAATGTATGGAAGACATAGACTCAAATGTATATAAAGATAGGTAAAGGTAAAGGTTCCCTTGCTCGAAAGTCAGTTGAGTCCGACTCTAGGGTTGCGGTGCTCATCTCCGTTTCAAAGCCGAAGAGCCAGCACTGTCCGAAGATGTTTCCATGGTCATGTGGCCAGCATGACTAGACGCCGAGGCGCACAGAATGCTGTTACCTTCCCACCAAAGTGGTACCTATTTATTTACTTGCAATGTAAGGATAACTTTAGGTTAACTGTATTTAATGTGGAAAATTGACAAATAAAAGTGTTGGTTTTTTTTTTAAAGATCAGGGATGGGCCAAGGCTAAGCAGCTATCCTTTGAACTTCTGTCTAGGGAAGGGAAGGGATGGTGCCATCAGATGTGGGCCACAGATGGCTCTGGGGCTGGAATCTATGACTATTTTCAATCCCTTGGATAGGGAGGGTTGGTGACTGAATGGCAGAGCCTCTGCTTGGCCTGCAGAAGGTCCCCGGTTCTATCCTTGGCATATCCAGTTAAGAGGACCAGGCAGGAGGTGAGGTGGAAGACCTCCACCTGAGACCCTGGAGAGCCGCGGCCAGTGGGAGTAGACAAGACTGACTTTGACGGACCCAGGGTCTGATTTGGTTTGTTTAACAGGAGTTAAAAAATTTCACAATAAGCATTAAAACGTTTCGTAATAAATCTTCCACAAGAAATAATTTTTAAAAGATGACAACAAGCTGTAAACCAGACAGATGGCAGAGCTGATGTGGTAGTCAGAAAAGCCGAGGCCACTAGGCCATAGACGAGACGATGGGTCCTGCCCCAATGGGCCATTCGAAGGTGGAAGGTTCAGCACAGTAGATGGAATAAGGCAGCTTCATGAGCATAAATACACAAGGGATACGGTTAATGCATCAGACGGTGCTCCCTGGGGATTTAAGCTGCGCCCGTCTGTCTGGGTCTCGTAACAGGAAGTGTCAGAACCACCCCTTTCATGCCCGTCTCAGAAAGCTGGCATTGTTTCCAGAGGCCTCATCAGTGCCAGCTCTGAATCCCCAGCACTTTCCTTCCGTCCTGCCGCAACGTGCTTATTAACGGTGGTTCCTCCTGTTACCGCCGCACAGTGACGGGGAATGTGCACAACGTCCTCCTTGGAGCCACAAAAGAAGCGAAGTTTTCCCGATCAATCCAAATCCTCGTCTAATCTTGTCAGGAAAGGGGGAGGGAACTCCCCATTGGCCTCTTACCTGCCTGAACTTGACCTGACAGCGAGCAAGACAAAGTCGCCACCCAAGCGACACGCCGCTTGACAGCCGCCGCTCAGAGAAACGACGACGGGCGCTTCAACCAGGTTAGCAAACAATGGCTCTCCTGTGAAGCCCCGCCACAAAAGGGCCTTCTAGGCCCGCTTGACTTCAACTTCCCCGAGGCCCTGGCCCAAGGACCGAGGCTGTTGTGTTTGTGTCTATTCAGCGATCCCACCATCGCTAGCCTAGAAATGACAGTAGGTGGAAACACTATCTTTCATTACAAAAAAAAAAGTATAAATAGTGTAATCTACCAGCGCCGTCAATCACGATGATTGATTACAGGCTGTCATCGAGAAGAGTGACATATTAGAAAAGTTTTGTTAACAATGCCTATTGCTAGTCAGCCTGCCACAGAAGCTGGTGATTAATGTGTTGTCAGCCTGTAATCCCACACCCCTGGCTAATGAGGCAGGAATTTATCATCTTTAGAGAGTGGCAGATGTCAGAAGGAAAGGAATCCAAATGCTGGAAACAATATACTTTTTCTTACCATGCCTGACAAGGCTGACAGGCCTAAAAAACCACAAAGAAGCTTTGTGTAAGCACAAACTTAAAAAGAGAGAGAGAAAGAGAGTGTGTGTGTGTGAGAGAGAGAGAGAGAGAGAGAGGAACTTTCATTTGGTATCTTTGCTTTAAATACTGCCGCAAGCCGGTCCTCCTCGATCCCTCAAAGGAGTCGCAAATGAAAAGCTCTGTGAACTCTGAACCTGCCCCCCCCCATTTAGGAAATCTCCAAAATGGGATTTCGTGGCCGAGTAAAACAGGCAGCTTCCTTTGAAAAAGAAGCAGACAGTAACTTTTAACTCTACATGTGAACTTGTCACCGATTGTTTTTAAAAAGCCTTCTGAGGGAAATGCATAAAACCCGCGGCTCTGGCCTTTCCGTGCCTTGCCCTGGATTATCTCGACCCTGGAAAGCTGCAAAACTTTGCATTGAAGGGGAGTTGGGTAAATCTAACTGGACTAACGGCATCTAGTAATAAGAAATGATTGTTCCAAAGGGGTGTTTTTCCTGGCGAATTAACCACCGGAGTGTTTGGTCCCCATTTTGATTCCCTCTCTCATTCTCCTGTGGGCATGCAGACAGACATGGTTTCCCCCCACAGTTTCAGACCACATGTGATATCTCCCTCAGGAGCACAACTATATTGGGGGGGGGAATATATGGGGGGGAGATTATAGATAAAACAGTTAACTGGGCCCATGAGCTAGGTGTGCCTGCCTAAAGTACAGATCTGTTTCCTCAAACCACCACCACCCCAAAAAACCCCAACAGTATTGTTGATATTGTTCTTTTAGTTGTCATAAGTCTGGAGGAACAAAAACAGGATGCTGCTTTTTCAAGGACGCCATTCAAATGTGGCCCTTTGCACGTTGCTCCAAATTTTTCCCCTGTGAGAACATTTCGCAACTTTCTAAGTTTGTAAATTCCTACTCCGATTGTGACATCTAGTTAGAGTAAGTGTTAGAACCAGGGAAAGAAGGATGCATTTATAACCAATGTTTCTTTGGTCTTCCGTGTGCTGACCTGCTGTTGTGATTAAGTGTGCTTGAATTTTCTTTTAATAAATCCTTTTTAATATTGGATGTGGGCCTAAGTCTCTGTACCACATAGACCTCCAACCGTTTGTTTGCCAGAGGGGCCACAGATGGGGAGGGAAGTGGTCAAGGCACCCATTGCCAAGTATCCAGGGGAAACCCAAAATTGCATTTGGTCTCTGTGTTAACCAGGTGCTGGGTAGCAGGAGACCTTGAGGCCGGGCCTCAGAACTGGGAAGGGGGATTGATAGTCTTGTTCCTCTCATTTGGGACCCCTAAACTGAGCAAGTGGTGGCAGCATGCCCTAGTGGCAGGAAGTGGAATATCTCCCTCCAGGAGTTGGTAACCCAATGGAGGGGGTGGGCAGAACAGGGCCTGCAGGTCAAGCAGGCCAGTTCCGACACAGAATCCACCCTCCAATGCAGCCATTTTCTCCAGGGGAATGGATCTCTGTCATCTAGAGAGCCATTGTAATTCTGGGTGATCTCCAAGTCCCAACTGGACGTTGGTAACTATATAAAACTAGTGCAAACAGTAAATTGCTATCAGGAAGGAAGAGTGAGTGGGTAGGTTAACATTAGATTTCAAGGCGCAGTGAAACTTCTAGACCACATGGCACCCCATGCAAGGGCTATGTGTCAAGCAGACAACTTGAGCTTTCTTTTAGTTCAAGCATATGATTTATCAGGGAGGGAAAGGGGGAGGGCCTTTGCCTTCCATTTCTTTCATCTCCGTGGGGATTTGTGCCAGCGACTGAGATCTCCTGGAATTACAAATCTCCAGACGACAGAGATCAGTTCCCCTGGAGAAAATTCTTATTTATTCAATCAAATGTTTAGGCGGCCCTTCCCCGCAAGCAGGGCTTGGGACGGCTTACAACAGAAAGGAACGTATGATGGCTGCTTGGGAGGGTGGACTCTGTGGCATTATAGCCTGCTGAGGCTCCTCCCATCTCCAAACCCCTCCCTCCCCCCAAGCTCCGCCCCCAAATAGCAATGACTCTCTGGACCCAGAGTCGGCAACTCTAAATGCACTGACACAGGATGTGGTGATGGCTACCAACTTGGAAGGCTATAAAAGGGGAGTGAATAAATTCACCGAGGATGGAGATATCCATGGCTACTAGTCACTACGGCTATCTACTCCCTCCAATATCAGAAGCAGAATGGCTAAGTTAGTAGCTGGGGAACGGTGGTGGTGGGGTGCTGTTGGAGTCCTCCTGCTTGGGGACTTCCAAGAGGTCGCTGGTCAGCCACTGTTTGTGAACAGAATGGTGGAGTAGATGGGCCTTTGGGCTGATCCAGCATGGCTTCTCTTGTGTTCTTAAATCTCAGGGGTCGAACTAAATGCGGCTAGGCAGCCATGAGCCTTTCGTCATGCATCTGTCCTGTTCATACGCAAACCATGCGTTTTTACACTGAAAAGGGGTGCACAGGGGAAGGGAGATTTTGTGCGCACCCCCTCCAAACACCACTCTGCCTTATTTCCATCACTTCAGGCACTCTTTTCCTCTAGAGCCAGTTTGGTGTAGTGGTTAAGTGTGCAGACTCTAATCCGGGAGAACCAGGTTTGATTCCCCACTCCTCCTCCACTTCCAGCTGCTGGATGACCTTGGGCAAGTCATAGTTCTGTCAGAGCTGTCCTTGAAAGGGCAGTCCTCTCAGAGCTCTCTCAGCCCCACCTACCTCACAGGGTGTCTGTTGTGGGGAGGGGAAGGGAAAGGAGTTTGTAAGCCACTCTGAGACTCCTTTGGGTAATGAAGGGTGGGGAATAAATCCAATCTCTTCTCTTCTTCTTCTTCTAGTTCAGCTTTGAAACCAGAAGCAAACCGGGTATGAAGTAGCAGAGCCCTGTTAGTGTTAAGGACGGGATATCCTTTTGTTGCTTTTGGTCTAAAAACGTAATTCCCTTCTCATTGCCTGTATATTTGGATGGAGCAGACACGTCGAACAAACAAATGGCCATCTCTGCCCTGGACAGTTTTGCCGGGGGGGGGGGGAGAGAAATTCAAAAGTCCCTGCTTGTACTTTCTTGGCTCTCTGTTTTGTTTGCTTTCTCCTTTTTGCTGCCTGGAGAAGTTAAGTCTCCTGGTTCTGAAACGCCTCTGACACACACACTGGGAAAGATTAAATGGCTTGCGGAGGCTCCTGCCAGGAAGTGAGGTAAAGGGGCAAATCATTTGTGAAAGGTTTTGACTAACGTAATCCTTTTACAAACACAGATACCTCCACCGATGCTGCCACACTCGCATAAACACACACACATATGGCGAACCAGAGGAGTCACTCTCAGCACTCACCGAGATAAAAAGCACAGCAAAACTTTCCGCAGATTCAGGGTTTTTTTTCCAAAGGACAGCACCATTCCGCAGCAAATACTTATTGAAGCCTGACTCCAACTTTCTATGGGACAGAGATGGACTGAATGGGGGATTACACAACTTTAAGGTCACCAATGAAAGAACGGAAACGGTTCAAAATGTTCTACGCCTTAACTCCATCGTCAACCAAAAGGGGAAGACGGCAACCAAGAAATCAGAGGAAGATCGAGACTGTGAAGAAAAAAAAGATTTTTTATTGTAAGGATGTGTTGTTGGCAACCAAGATCAAATTAATCCATGCCATAGCATTCCCTATTACTAGGTATGGACGTGAAAGTTGGACAAAGAAGAAAGCTGACAGGAAGAACATAAGAACCTAATAATATCAGAAGAGCCCTGCCGGATCAGACCAATAGCCCACCTAGTCCAGCCTCCCGTCTCACACAGCGGCCAACCAGTTCCTCTGGAGGTCCAACAACAGGGCAGAGAGGCTGAGGCCTTCCCCTGAAGTTGCCTCCTGGCTCTGGGACTCAAAGGCTTAGTGCCTCTGAATATGGAGGATTCCCCATAGCCACCATGGCTAGTAGCCGTTGATAGACTTATCCTCCATGAATCTATCTAATCCTCTTTCAAAGCTATTTTTCCCCCCTGTGGCTATCACTACATCCTCTGGCAGTGAATTCCACGTTTTAATAACTCTCTGTGTAAAGTAGCATTTCCTTTTGTCTGCCCTGAACCGACTGCCCATCAGTTTCATTGGATGCCCTCGGGTTCTAGTATTTTGGGAGAGGGAGAAACATTTATCTTGGTCAACATCCCCCCCATACAAAACTCTATTATGTCTCCGCTTAGTTGTCTCTGTTCTAAACAGGAAAGTCCCAGAGACTCTCCTCATAGGGAAGGTGCTCCAACCTCCTAATCATATTGGTTGCCCTCCTCTGGACTATTCCAAGCTTGGTGTAGTGGCTAAGTGTGTGGACTCTAATCTGGGAGAACTGGGTTTGAGTCCCAACTGCTCCACTCACAGCTGCTGGATGACCTTGGGCAAGCCATAGTTCTTCTCAGAGCAGTTTACAAACTCCTTTCCCTTCCCCTACCCACAACAGACACCCTGTGAGGTAGGTGGGGCTGAGAGCTCTTGACAGAAACTGCTCTTTTTCACCGACAGCTCTTGTCAGAACTATAGCTTGCCCAAGGTCAACCACTACACCAAACTGGCTCTCACAGGAGGAATGAGCCCATATTTATTCCATATTTGTTTCATAAGCAGCTTACAATCCCCTTCCTTCCCCTCCCCACAACAGACACCCTGTGAGGCAGGTGGGGATGAGAAAGCTCTCTCTCGAGGACTGCCCTTGAGAGAACAGCTCTGAAGGAACTCGTGACTGACCCATGGTCACACCAGCAGCTGCATATGGAGGAGTGGGGAATCAAACCCGGTTCTCCCAAATTAGAGTCCACGCACTTAACCGCTACACCAAAGTGGCAGGACAGTCTTAACTGACAAGTCTTAACTTACACGCAGGACAGTCTTAACTGACAAGTGACAGGAGCAGCTGCCCTGGGCCCCACACTTGGGGGGCTCAAGTGCCCATGGCTCTGACCCTCAAGGAGAAGGGAAAAGAAGAAGAGCAGGCTTTTGCACAATCTGGGGCTTGGGCAGCAGGCTTTGGGTGGTAGCGTTGGGTCACACCATGGGGCCAGGGGCACCTCTAGCTCGGCCCCCCGGGGGGGGGGGCTGCCAGTGGGGTGGCAGTGATTCTATGGTCCCTTCCTGGCCAAAGGTGACAACAGGGCATCAGACACGTACACATCACATGGAGCAATATCCCCCCCCCAGAGTAGTTTCACTGCTCTTAAGACTTCAACCATAAATTGCAGTTCATTTTCTGCATGGCATTAGACATGTGGGGAGGGCGGGCTATAAATCAAAATAAATAAATAAACTAAATAAATAAATAAATAAATAAATGAATGCACGGGAGTTTTTGGACTGAAAATATAACCAGAGATCTTGAGAATCCTCTGCGAGGGTTGATGGTATTTAGGGAGTGGGAAACAGTCCTGGGAAAGGCAAGAACTTTCACCCGCTCCCCCGCTATAAATTAGTTCCGAATTTATTAGAAAGCTCCGGCATCTTCCACCTTTAAAATAATTAATAATCCACTGTATTTGGGACTCGAAATATGATTGCCGTCTGTCATAATGACTGTTTCAGCTTACAAGGTATGGTAAGGATTTATTAGAGTTATTTTTACAATCAATCAATGCCGCATAGGAACGATGCCATCCTGATTTAAATTCCATTTATTAAGCCTTCTAAAATAAACTTAACAGGGGAATAGCGGCATCGCAGGATTGCTTTTCCCTGGCGTTAATTTGAAGATTGCTATTTCCCAGACAAAGTGTTACATCTGGCATGAAAGTCAAATCAGTTTTTGATGGATATAACCTGTTAGGAAGTTTTAACTAAGGCTTTGAAATTACACTCATTATCTAGTTGATTGGAAGCCTCTTCAAGGGGGCAATTGAAATTGGCGACGAGCTTTTCTGGGGGGTGGGGAAGGCTTTGCAATTTCTTGAACTGCCAACTGAAAAGACCTGCCGAGAAAACGAAAGTTCATTTGAAAGTCAAGTTTTTGGTATAAATTATCTGCAGTTGTGCAAACATGTCAAAACTTTGGTAAATTGGCCTTGGGTTAATGTCAACAATTTGGGGCCAAAACAATAACACAGCTTTCCGGAAAAGACATTACCACCCCCACATTTGGAAAAGTTTGTATAAGTTAACCAAGAATTTGCTTACTGTAATTCTGTGTGGACACCTATGCAAGGGGAGCGGGCTGATGGGTCATTTCTCCTTCATAAAAGGGCCTTCTAATCGGACAAGTGAGACCTAGTGGAACGTAATGGCTGAGCTACATCAGGAAGACCCTTGTTCAAATGTTGCCTCTGACATGAACTCATCAGCCGAAATTTGGCACATCGTCTTTCTCTCAGCCTGCTGTCCTTATCAGGACAAAAAGACCTGTCTTATTTCCCCCCCCAGCAAGAACTGTGAAGTTCTTGAAGAATCTTCAAGAGAAGATAAAGACTTGGATCTGGACAAGCAAGTGAAGAACTTTCAAGATTCAGTTAATGCATTACACCATTGCTTTCAGCACATGAGTTCCCTGACCGAGGGGCTGTAGCTTAATGGTAGAGGCTTTGCTTGGCATGCAGGAGGTCCCAGGTTCAATCCCCAGCCTCTCCAGTTTAAAAGGACCGGGCAGTAGAAGATGGGAAAGACCTCAGCCTGAGTCTCTGGAGAGCTGTAAAGATGGGCTATGGCTCAGTGGCAGAGACTCGGCTTGATATGCAGAAGGTCCCAGGTTCGATCCCCAGTATCTCCAGTTAAAAAGGAACAGGCAATAGTTGATGGGAAAGACCTCTGCTTGAGACCCTGGAGGTCTGCTGCCAGTCTGAGTAGACAATACTGACCTTGAAGGACTGAGGGTCTGATTCAGTAGAAGGTAGCTTCCCGTAAGCAGATCCTGAAAGCCATGCTATGCCATGAAAAGATGCCTAGAGGATGAACACCGATGATGAAGCTGTCTTATACTGAATCATGCCCTTGATCCATCAAGGCCTTTGTCAATTAGGATATTGTTTTAAAATATTTTCTTGCATACGCATAGCTTACCTTCGGTCACACAGTGAAGACATTTGTGCTGTGGTAGCAGCTGGTGTCAAAATAGGGCTGCCAAGTGGGAGTGGGTGGCGGGTAAACCCCCGCTTTGGAGGCCCGATTTCCGCTGCCGCGGAATCGGGCCCCGGGGGGAACTCCGCCCCCCAAAGCGCAGCGTGGCTGCGTCACCAGAGGTGACGCAACCACGTCGATCACGTTGGGGGCGTGGCCCCGATCGTCACTTCCGCGCGCGTTGGCGGAGAGCTCCCGGAGCCCGGCGACGCTTCCCCGCCGGTAAGTCGATTAGACTTGGCAACCCTATGCCAAAGCAACTTTAAGAATAGAAATCTGCACTGGGAATCATCTCTTCCGTGACAACTCAGAAGCCCTGCTGGACAAAAGCCTCACCTAACCCCACCAACTTCTTTTTTTAAAAAAAATGACGTAGAAAGGCAACACATTAGGGGCCCCTAGAAGGGGTTCCCAACTTTTGTGAGCCTGCGGGCACCTTTTGAATTTCGACACAGGATGGTGGGTGCAACCACAAAATGGCCGACTCAAAATGTCTGCTTCAAGAGGCATAACCAGGCACAAGATGGCTGCCGCAGCTTACCTTCAGTCACACAGTGAAGCTCTTCCGGCTGTGGCGGCAGCTGTTGCCAAGAACATTTTTTAAAAAATCTTCACAGCCAGTCAAATTTCCAGTGGCCAATCAGGAGCCCTGGCCCAGCTCACTCTCTAAGAACACTTGGCGGAGGCCAGGAAAGGTGTCGGGGGGGGGGGCACTGCACCCACAGGGAACCACGTTGGGGACGCCTGGCTTAGGAAAAGGGACAGATGAGCCTGTAAATACAAAACCAGCCTGCCAACCCGCTCCCTGGAGTGGTTCAATTCATTCTACTGCTTCAAGCCACCATGCAGGAAGGCCAGGCATGTCGCCCTGTTCTGTGGCCGATCCTCGGGGTTCCTAGGCATACGGGTTGGCATGGGGGAGCTCCCTTGATCGTCGGAGGTCTCTACAGCCCTGCTCTCATGGACGTCCACAATCACCTCACAGTAATGCAAACACTCTTAATGTTATAAGTTCAGGCCAAATGGTGATGCCAGAAGTATTCAAACACACCTCTGTTCCTTCCAGCTAAATCGTGATCGTCCCACAAAGAATTCTTGGAGAGACGCCTTAGAGGAGGAACGGCAAGAGGGAATTTCCTTGAAATGTTGCATTCACACAAGATTTATTAATCTAACGCTTATTTTAGATGGCGGCGGCCCAACAGAGGAATCACACGAAGTGGATTATACAAAATGCATCTCCCTGAAAATAAATGGAAGGTGCTGGTAATGTAGCAGAAACCTTGCTTACAGAGAGGTGGAGGCGTATTTATTAACGTTTGCCGTCTCTGACTGCTTTCTCGCTTGCACATTGGCATTTGGCTTTGACATGGGTGGAGCCAAGGTAGGAATATGCTATCCTTATAGTCCACATTGTTTGAGCTTAAAACCCTTGCCATTGCTGTCTTTTAAAATGTTGACAAGAATCAGGGCTATTTTTGGGCAGGAACACACAGGAATGGACTTCCGGCTGGCTCCCAAGTTGGCCACGCCCAGCAGGAACTCATTAGCATAATAGGCCACACCCAACAGCAGAAACTCATTAGGATTGGCTACATTAGGGGTGTGTGGCCTAACATGCAAAGGAGTCCCTGCTACAAAAAAAGGCCCTGGATTTTGACAACAAACAAGGTAAACAGAATAAGAAGCAAAAGGTGGGTGTGGCTGGATGACCACACTTTTGGCAACACGGGGCTGCGGCCTAATATGCTAATGAGCGGTGGTGGCAGGGTGTGGCCTAATATGCTAATAGGTTTCAGCTGTTGGGAGTGACCTGTTATGCTAATGAGTTCCCGCTGGGCTTTTGAGTCAAGAATAATTTCTTTTCTAAATAGGATTTGTTTTCTAAATGAATTATTTATTTAGAAAATGTATATGTCTCCTCCTCCTGCTTAACGGTGGCTCACAAAGTGAAAACAATCCAATAAAATAACCCAAAACAATAATGTGGGGATTGCCAATATTCAAAACAAGCAATATTCAAAACAAGCAAGTGATGGTATAAAATTACATCCTCAGGCTAGAAGCAGGCCACAAAAGCAGCTTTAAAAGATGGGACCCCTCAGTTAAAAGCCTGGGCAACAACAAATAGTTTGGCGCAGCCCCTCAAGGAGCCAGGCTAGTTTAAAGCAGGACAGGAATGCATTTCAAAGGGGAGGTGCCACCACTGAAAAAGCCCTGCTTCTGGTCCCCATCTGCTTCAGTTCTGTCAGTGGAGGCACGAAGAACACAGCTTTGGAGAAGGATTGTACCTGGCAGGCTGGACAGTACAGGAGGAGGTGGTCTTTCAAGTACCCCTGCCTCGAGCCATTTAGGGACCTACAGAACCAGCATATCATTTAGGGACCTACAGAACCAGCGCTCAGCCTTCCTTATAGTCCAACTCTCACAGCCAGACATGACTACTGGGAATACCATTGCTTTGACCATGCGGACTTTTGTTGGCAGGGCTATTAGCCACAAGGGATAGATAGGAACTCGGTCTGGGGCAAGTGATGCTCTGTATTCTTGGTGCTTGGGGGGGGGGACAGTGGGAGGGCTCCTAGTGTCCTGGCCCCACTGCTGGACCTCCTGAGGGCACCTGGGTTTTTTGGCCACTGTGTGACCAAGAGTGTTGGACTGGATGGGCCATTGGCCTGATCCAGCATTGGCTTCTCTTACGTTCTTATGTAAATGCTGAACATGATGGAACAGGCCTATGCAAAGCAGTTCTATCTGCATTGTTTTCTTTGCTTCAGAGGGTTGGAAGACATGTGGCTTTATGGAAGGGTGGATAGTTCAGCAGTAGAGCATGTGAAAAAGGTCTCATGCTCAATCCCTGCATTTCTTGTCAAAGACTCTCAGTTACCAAAACTGAGCAAACCTCCTTGCTCAGGGAGTTCCAAGACCACTGGAGTGGCCAGTAACAGCCTAGATATTTTAATTAGCTTTACTGTTCTATCTATTGCTTTTATTTGTATTTATTGTATTTTTAATTGTTGTAAGCTGCCCCAAGTCCCCTGTGGAGAGAGGGCACAGGGAATAAATTAATTAAATAAATGGACAAATGTCCCAACGCAGGGCTATGTTTCTATGGACTGTTTTTGAAAACATTGCTGATAAGTGGAGCCGTGAGAGTTATCTTACTCTACTTATTACGAAACACATATTGTATAGTTGGTTATCAATTCATCTGTATCAGTTGTTGGCACATGTAAGAAGATTGCATGCACCGTTTTCTATTTTGTCAGTATCTGCATACCGTGTTCTTGCTTTGTCTAGTTAACCTCCAGGTGGTTGGTGGAGATCTCTTGGGATCACAACTGATCTCCTTGGAGAAAATGGCTGCTTTGGAAGGTAGACTCTATGCCGCGATACCCCATGGAAGTCCTTCCCCTCCCCTCCCCAAACCCCGCCTCCTCAGGCTCCACCCACAACATCTTCAGGTGTTCCCCAACCCAGAGCTGGAATCTCTAGTCTCACTTGGTATAAAACAGCTTCATACGTTTGCACGTGGTTTAAGGTCTGAACGTGCCCCAGTGTGGCAACTGGTAGAGTTAAGTTAAGGGGCAGAAATACAGATGAAGCATGAGCAGGCTGTTCCTTGTGTTTAGAATAGATGTTTATGCAGTTTGGCTTCCCTTATGTTTGGACATATCATTTATACTTCATTATAATCGCTTTCTTCTACCCTTAGACATTAACTGTCCTCATTTAGACCGTGAAAGACTGGGAGGAATGCTGTGGTTATTCCATACCTATGGAAAGATTATTTTTGCTGTCATGAAGTGGAACGTTTATATAGATGCTAATAAAAATCCATTTTTAAAATTGAACTCGTGCATATAGACTTGCTACAAATTAAATTTGTGGATCAATTCACATGTCTTGCGGATGCATTGGAAAGATTAATTCACATTTTGACACCCATCTCTCTGCCCGCAAAATACATAATTATATATATCTGAATAGGGACTTCATTTGCACCCGACTCTCGAGCTGGAAATTTGTCAATGGGAGAATGTACTTTTATATTTCATTCTTCCGAGTGAACTTGGATTTGCACGGAGTCTTTCCAGAGAGTTGCATAAGCACATATAACACATTCTGTTAGTCTTCTGTGTTTTTATTCCACTAATGACCTGGGGCAGGGAGGTTAACAAATTTATTTCAGCTCCAAATTACTTTTATGGCCGAGTATTTAATTTTGGGGGAACTAGAGACCTGATCGTTGAAATCATGTCAAACTCTTGACTATGCATTTGCTAAATTAGGTATGAAAGTCCCCCAAACTCTGGTCCATATGAGTCTTGCATACCCCCGGAAAGGAATGAGATGACCACATATCTGCCAAGTTGTGGCTACTGAGAATAATCTTTTAGTTTGGATGGCATTCGGCGTAGTCGGCAGCCAACTGCTACAAATGCCGTCGGATTTTAATTGGGAAAGTTGCTTTATGGTTTCCCTCCAGAGACGGATTCTGGCCTCCTCAATTACCTTGGAATATGGAAACAAAATTTAACTTTTGGGGAATGGGGGGAGGGTCTGGAAAGATCTGCATGGTTTGCAGTGATCCATCAACACCGAGTCCGATACAATAGATAACTGCAGCATTCAGCGTTTGATTTATGGAAACTAAACAGTGACCTTGTTTTTCAAGGCAACGGGCAATGTGATTTCCCCCTTGCTAGGTCTCAAATTTCTCTTGGCAGTCTGTGAATTTTGAGAAATCCATTTGCAAAGCCGGAGGAGAACCTGCTCCAAAGGGAAGTCAGCCCCAAAACCGAGCACTACAAACGAAGATGTAAACTTCGCTACAAAGATGCTTCATGAAGGCTTACTAATTAGTTGTGTGTGACTGGTTGTAATTTTCATTCTTATTTGCTTTCAGTCTCTCATTAGAGAAAAGCAGGGTACAAATGTTTAAAGATTAATTAAAAAAACTGCTTGTTGATGTGGGAGAAACAGGGTTGCCAACTCCTGGTTGGGGAATTCCTAGAGATCTGGAGGAGGAGCCTGTGGAAGTCGGGGTTTGGGGATGAGAGGGGCCTCACTGGCACATAATGCCACACGGTGCACTCTCTGAAGCAGCCGTTTCCTCCGGGGGAACAGATTTCTACCTTCTGAAGATAAGTTGTAATTCCAGGAGATCTCCAGGCCTCACTCAAAGGTTGGCAACCCTGGGCAGAAATACAGGAGCCAATGGGGAGAGATTTAGAGCTGTCAGACCCCTGGTGAAGTTACTCTCAACAACACTCTCTTTGGCAGTTATTTGTTTATTAAGGTATAAGCAAGATCCAGGTCATGACAGTACTGTGTCAGAACTGAAGAGTTTGGTGGGTACAATCACAGATATAGGGGATTCAAATGAAACCCCTCCTAATAGTCACTCACATGTCACATCCATCCCGCCTAGCTGCTGCATTCTCTGCCCCCTTTCACCTGGGAAATATACGATCCCATTATCTACACAAACAAGCTGGCACCGAAAGTTTCTTTTTCTTTTTTCTCTTTTTTTTAGCCCCCTGGAGGAGATTTTTTATTGTCTTTTTTAATGGACTACAAACTACAACAAAAAAATAGGGAAGGGTAGCTACATCTAGGGAGAAAGGAAAGAAAACCACTAATAAATAAAACCCCAAGAATAGGAGATCATAACAACAGCTTATGTTAATGTTAGTCTAAAATTGCTAATATCACATTGAACATAGCCGGTTATGCTAAATTATTTATCTTTTTTATCCATTAATTTAACTGTTTAAAGAGAACCTCAAGAGCATCATCAATAATAAAGAAAAATTTTACTGCACAATTCAGACTCCTTCAGCCTTCATTTTGTTTTATCTTTTTAAATCCTCAATTGGTATGCACATTTGGGGCGGCCACCCCCTTTTCAGAAGCAGAATCCACGTCAGAAGACACCGAGTCCAATTCGCCACTGGATTTGCTGTCATCTTTTTCCTTGGCAACCTCGGCTGTCTCTCCCAGCTGCAATCTCAGGAACTCACGTGCTTTGGAGACAGAGTCAATCTTTTCTTTTTTATCGTGTAGTTTGAAAATGACACATTCTGGAATTAACCATCTATAGGCAATGCTGTTTGTTTGAAGAAAAAGGATTAAATCTTTATATTTCTTCCTCTTTTGTCTTATTTCAAATGGAATGTCTTTTAGAATCCTGATGGTATTGTCCCCCATTTTCAAGGGTACTCCAGTAGTTGCTTTCAGGATTAAATCCCTCACATGTCTCTTCGAGAATCTAACCACTATCTCCCCAGGCAGATTGTTTTTCTTGATGTATACAGACCACATCCATTTCGCTTACCATGTAATCCACTTTCAAATCTGTAACTGGGGCTAATGCTTCGCTCAAGAGTTGCTTTAGATTCTTTTAATTCTGGAACTCCTTGGAACCGGAGGATCAAATTTGCTTTTTCCATTTGCAGCTGTAAAAGTTGAGATTCTTCCGAAGCTTGCTTTCCCCCCAGCTTTTGCACCTTTTTCTTAACTTTTTTGGTGTTAGCGTCTATTTCCTTCACCTTCTCAGTTGTTTGCTCCATCGTTTTTGCAGTTTCAGTCAAGTCAAGCTGCTAAATTGCAAGGTTCTGATTTAAAGTTGTCAGCTGTTGGTTCATATTGGTCATCTGGTCCAGCAGAGGGCGCAAGGAGTCTGCCAACATTTTAGAGATCTCAGTGACCTCTTCCGGTCGAGGGTTCGTGCTCCCCGCTAGTTTCACTTTTGCTAGTTTGTCTTTCTCTGTCTTCTTTCCCACCATCTTTATGGTTTGTTTACTTTTATAAAAGTTTGGTAAAGTCTCTGAAATTTGCCCATATGCCTCTGGTAAGTCTCTCGAAACAGATTTCAACGCTTTTTCTTCTGCTCCTCCCTTAGTATATCGTTTCTTAATTCATGCACATGGGAGGAGCTCCTCCCCCGCTCATTTTTCTCGCCGTTCATTCTCCAAAGCAGATAATGAGTTCATTCTCCAGAGTTCATTCTCCAAAGCAGCCATTTCCTCCAAGGGATCTGACCTGTATAACCTGGAAATCAGTTGTAATTCCAGGAGATCTCCAGGCCCCACACAGAAGCAGGTGAATTAATCATCGTATGGCAGCGTGCGTTGTACAGCCAGGAGATTGAAAGATCGTCTGGCAGCCAAAGTTTAGCATTACGCACCACCAGGTGGCGAGCTAGACTCATTGGTAGGCTGAGAGAGAGCTCTGAGGGAACTGTGACTGACCCAAAGTCACCCAGTTGGCTTCATGCGGAGGAGTGGGGAATCAAATCTGGCTCTCCGGATTAGAGTCCTCCCTCTCTTAACCACTACACCAAACTGCCTCTCTTATGGAAGCTGGTGACCCCAGCCTACGGTTGTTGGGAGAATAAAAGCAGAGAAGGGAAGCCTGATGTTGTAAGCTGCTTTGGGTCTCCACTGGGGAGACAAGCAGTGTAAAACTGCTACAAGCATGGACGGCTTCAAGAGGGAATTGGAGAAACATATGGAGCAGAGGTCCATCAGTGGCTCTTAGCCACAAGGTATAGGTAGGAACTCTCCGTCTGGGTCAAGTGATGCTCTGTATTCTTGGTGCTTGGGGGGGGCAACAGTGGGAGTGTCCTGGCCCCACTGCTGGACCTCCTGAGGGCCCTTGGTATTTTGGGCCACTGTGTGACCCAGAGTGTTGCACTGGATGGGCCACTGGCCTGACCCAACATGGGCTTCTCTTATGTCCTTATGTAAAATATCTAAATAAATAAGTGGCAAGGCTGAGAGAACATGACTTGCCTAAACCACAACGTGACTTCATTGCAGAGGTGACGTCTGACCCAATCCGCTTCCCAGCTCAGAATGGCAGTGCTCTATCGGCACAAGGTGGGGTTGCCAAACTCCAGATGAGAGCTGGAGGTCTCCTGGAATTACAGCTGATCTCTAGGCGACAAAGATCAGTTCCCCTGGAGAAAATGGCTGCTTTGGAAGGTGGACTCCGTGGCATTATATCTCTTAGGGGTCCCTCCCCTTCCCAAACCCCGCCCTCTCCAGGCTCCACCCCTCCAACCTCCAGGAATTTCTCAAGCCAGAGTTGGCGACCCAAGCGCAGGGTGCATCTCTCTGGGTTCCTGAAACTCGAGGAAACACCGAATGGTCAAGCAGTCCTTCCTCCTCCCGGAACTCAGCATGGTGTTATATAGTGTTATTTATGCAGGCAGGGGGGCAATAGGTTGCCCTGAATGGGCTTGTGGTTCACGATGGCCGGTGCTATGAGCCATCATAAAGCCCTTTGATTTTTACAAGGCGTTCCTAATAGTCTGCTCCATGTGATTTATGGGGAACCACAAGTCCGCTCTTCAAACACAGGTGATCAGCAGACAATGGCCGGCCTCAGTCGGCTGCCCTCTTGTTAACATTGAGGCAACTCGTAAAACCTAAAAAAAAGCTTCCGCAACCTTTTCTATTGACAGGAGGACAAACGCCGCGGTAAAAGAGGAACGGCAGGCCTCTCCTGATTATGTCTGGAGAGCCGTTCCAGGTTAGGAGTGGCAGACCGGAAGCCGGCGTGGTGAAGTGGCTGAAGGGTCAGACCAGGATGTGGGAGACCCAGGTTTGAATCCCCACTTGTCCCATGGAAGCTTGCTGGGTGACCTGGGACCAGTCACATGCTCTCGGCTGATAAATAAAGTAAACAGAATGAGACAGCTGCTCATTCCACCAACAACTCCCCTCCAAAACCAAGCGACAACCCCCACTCCACCTCCAACCAAATATGCTTAAATTGATGAACAGGATTCATGTTAGGGCTGCCAAGTGGGGGCGGGTAAACCCTCGCTTTGGAGGCCCGATTTCCGACGCCGCGGAATTGGGCCCCGGGGGGAACCCCACCCCTGCGTGTGCGTCACCAGGAAGTGACGTGGGCACGCCGGGCACACTGGGGGCGGGGCCACGGCCATACAAGAAAAAACTCTATGGTTTTCCCTTGTATGGCCGTGGCCCCGCCCGCAGTGTGCCTGGCGTCCTCCCGTCACTTCCGGGTGACGTGCGTGCAGCGCACGCACTGGACGCCGGCCAGGAGCCCCTCGCTCCCGGCAAAGATACACTTGGCAACCCTAATTCATGTCCATTAAAAGCATGCCAAAGAAAGATGAAACAAAGCCGTGCACCCTGCACTGAAGCGAGCATTAGAACCAGAAGACAAAAGTGCAAGAACGGCGAACAACCAGCCGCTTCCTTAAGGCACAGGGACCACCCAGCTCAGCCACTGAAGCGAGGAGGCTATGGGTAGACTGCTGGCTGGGGCCAGCTCCTGGGAGCACGCAACTCTGATACTGCATCAATTATACTGGATCCTGAGCTGCTTCTGAATCCAATTCAAGGTGTTGGTTTTGTTCTTTAAAGCCCTGCACGGATTAAGACCAGGGTATCTGAAGGACCATCTTCTCACATACATTCCTGCCTGGGAATGAAGAGCACGGGCACAGGCCCTCCGGACTGTCCCACCAACCAAAGAAGCTTGTTTGGAGGGCACACAAGATTTGGACGTTTTGATGGCAGCCCCAGATTATGGAACAACTTCACCAGGGAGGTCCACCAGACCCTCTCACGATTGATCTTCAGGAGGCAGCTGAAAACGGCTTTGTTCAGGACTTCATTTGACTGATTTAGTTTTTATTTATTAGTAGTCCTAATTGGAGATTTTAAATTGTATTTTTAATGTGTACGCGTGGGGGGTTAAATAGTTGTGGTTTTATTTGCATTATAAGCGTCCTTGAGTTCCACAAGGTAGAAACATGGCTAATGAATGTTTTAAATAACAACAACAACATCACCGTCATTCTCAACACCACTGGTCTAGGATAACAGCCTTCAAAGGCAGGACCAAAGATTTCACACTTATTGTATATGCTTGACTC
The DNA here is from genome assembly GCF_001447785.1 of Gekko japonicus. Classification (NCBI taxonomy): domain Eukaryota; kingdom Metazoa; phylum Chordata; class Lepidosauria; order Squamata; family Gekkonidae; genus Gekko; species Gekko japonicus. Next base: position 178,714 of record NW_015173756.1, read on the forward strand.
GAAACTGTATGGAAAGTCATCCTCAGAGAAGAAGAAGAGATTGGATTTATACCTCGCCCTTCACTGGGAGTCTCAGAGTGGCTTACAATCTCCTTTCCCTTCCCCTCCCCACAACAGACACCCTGTAAGGTAGGTGGGGCTGAGAGAGCTCCGAGAGAAACTGCTCTTTCAAGAAGAGCTCTGACCGAACTGTGACTTGCCCAAGGTCATCCAGCAGCTGCAAGTGGACGAGTAGGGTATCAAACCCAGTTCTCCCAGATTAGAGTCTGCCTACACCAAACTGGCTCTCAGAGACTGACGCATTAATTAATACAGTTTGAAAATTCAGTGAAGCTATAGCCATGGAATTTGGCCTTGACAAGTGTGCAGCATTAGCACTGAATAGGGGAAAGATAGATGAACATGAAAAAAAAATCAAGGTGCCAAACAACAAATTCAAAACGAAACTACAAATATCTTGGAATTTTGGAAGCTGACAGCATCAAAGATACCCTTGTTAAGAAAAAAAACAACCAAGGAATATTACCAACGAGTTAAAAAGATACTGCAGTCAAAATTGGTAAAGGCAAGTAACACGTGGTAAAGGCAAGTAACACGTGGGCAGTCCCTGTTCTAAGATACACAGATGGCATTATCGATTGGAAAGAAGCAGAATTAGAAGCAATAGATTGCAAAATTCACAACATAATGACAATGCATCACTCATTAAACTCTAGAAATGATACTGAATGTCTTTACTTACCAAGAAAATTCGGAGGAAGAGGTCTCCTGAAAGTTAAGCAAGCAGCTGAAGAAGAAAAATGAGCACTGAATGACAACACCAAGAAAAGCAAAGAGAAGCTTCAAGCTGAAGTGTGTAAGGCAGACTTGTTTAAGGTTACGGACACCAAAGATGATTACAAAAAGATTGCAAACAAAACTCACTTTGACAACTGAAAGGAAAAGCACTTGCATGGGCAATATTTGAAAGACATAGAGAATAAAATTGATAGTGAAAATACCTGGAACTGGCTCCAAAATGTGGTTATGAATAAATGGAAGGAGTCATTCTAGGTGCAGAAGAGCAGGTACTCAAAACGAAAAGTATGGAAGCCACGACTCAGATGACCAGCGGTAATAGCAAATGTTGCCTTTCCAAGACAAAGGATGAAACCGTCGACCACATGGTCAGTCCCTGCAGTAAAATTGCTCAAACTGACCACAAAGAACATCATGATAGAGTTGCAGCTATGTTGCGCCAGAATCTTTGCAAGAAGTATGGCTTACCATCAGCCAGAAATTCATGGGAGAAGAAACCAAACAAGATACAGAGAGCATATGAACCAGAATATGTCTAGTAAATGTTGGAAATGTAAGAAGCACGAGGACTCATTTTACCATATGTGGTGGACATGCGACAATGCTATGGACTTTTGGACAAAGGTCCACGGCGAAATGCAAAAAATATTGAAGTTTTCCTTTAAAAAAGCACCAGAGATTCTGCTTTTAGGACTTAAAATGGAAGAACTAAATGTGAAGAAAAAGACTGTATTCTGGTACTTAATAACAACAGCGAGAATGGTTTATGCACAATGTTGGAAACAAGAGAAAATACCAGAAATAGAGGATTGGATACAAAAAGTTCTGTTCATGGCGGAAATGGATAAAATAACAAAAAAATTAAACAACAAGGAAGACCAAGAATTTTTTGAAGAATGGGACGACTTCAAGATTTATTTAGAAAAAAACTGGGATGTAAAACGAAATTTACTTTGTTTAGATCAATATTAAGAATAAGATTGTTATCTTGGAATGTATAAGACATTTGGAACAGAGGGGAATCGCATTGCGGGAAGCCACTGGAGAGGAGGGAGGGGGAAGGGAAACAGATTATAAGAAAATTGTTTTGAATATGTGAAATGTATTAAGAAAAATAAAAGTTTCTTGACCAAAAAAAAAAGATACAGAGAGCATAACACCATTAATATCATATTTGTAAGGGGGGGGGGAGAGAAATACTGTTTGGAACACAGGCCTTGTAATCCCAGGAGACAGCAGAGTAGAAAGGAAAAAGAAAAAATGGGAGAAGCACGTGAAATACCAAGACCTACAAATAGAGTAAGAGCGCCTCTGGAAGAAGAAGGTGACCATGGTGCCAGTTGTCATTGAACGCCTTGGAGCAGTGCCTAGAAGTCTCAAGAAACACCTGGACATTCTGGGCATTGAGCAAACAACACCAGCTCCGCTCCAGAAGAGAGCATTGCTTGGAACAGCAAGAATCCTGCAAAGATACCCCTGCAATTCCAAATAACTTGGCTGGATCTGAAATTGCAGGACACCATCTACCAGTCAAGTATCTGACAGTGACAAATAACAACAACAACAACAACAATAATAATAAAAAGAAGAAGAAGAAGCAGCTCAAAAATTCTCCAACACCATTTCCCACCCATTCTTACAGTTCTGACGTGTTTTCCAATACCAACCCCACTTCCAGAAGGCCTTCAGTGGATAGGGTTGCCAAATCCTACCTGTTGCTGCAGCGGGGGACTCCTGGCTTGCTCCTGGAGTGCGCGCACGCCGCAACCACGTCACCCGGAAGTGACGCGACCACGCCGGGCACACTGGGGGCGGGGCCGCGACCATCCGAGGGAAAACCATAGACTGTGGTCCCGCCCCCAGCGTGCCCGGCATAGTAACGTCACTTCCGGGTGACGTGCATGTCACGTACTTTGGGGGCGGGGTTCCCCCGGGGCCCGATCCGCCGGTGGTGGGGAACAGGCCTCTGGGGGGTGGACCACTTTAAAAAGACAAAAAGGTTCTCTTGCCACTAAGAGGGTATTATGGGGTCTGGAATGGCGGCGACAACCTGGTTTGCCATCTTCCAAAATGTACGAATATTTACAGTTTTTAAAAAATGCTATCAGGTCAGATTTTACTTGTTTTATTGAGCCATGTCTGCAGAGACATTTGAGACTGCCTAAACTAGGACAGAGAATTATTTCACTCTTGACTATTCCTTGTTAGGCCCAGAAAAGTGACAGATCAATGGGTGTTGTGATAAAGTTTTTCAAGTATCAGTAAGGCTGCCGTGAGAGACTATCTTATTGAAATCAATTTTTCTCAAATAGGTGGTGCATTTCTGGGGGCTGTCAATAAAGCACTCTTAACAGCTCCTGACTTTTAAAATATTAATATCCCACCTTTCTACAAAGATAAGACAAGATGGCTAGCAAACACTTCAGCAACATAAAAATACAATGAAGACAGATCAAAAACATTAGACAAAACGGCAAAGTAAATCAGCTGCGGAAGAACAACACCCTGCCGGACTTTGCGCCTGTTCCCAGGATGCTTGACATGGGCTCTTTCATCAACAACCAAAACAATCTGCGCAAACAGTCCATCTTAGCTTGCATTGCTTACCAACAAACTTGGGTGGCAAGTATTCAGTTAACTTTTCTTCTTGTTCACAGGACAATTTGCACCAGTGCCCATTCCACAAAATGCACATACAAAATATATATTTATTTATTTTATTTATTTATACTTTCGATTTCTTATACCGCTCTGATCCCGAAGGTTCTCTGAGCGGTTTACATTGCAAATTACCAATTCTAACTAGGGCCACATAGTATTGGGGGGAGGTGAATACCTAACAGGCACCCTGTTATATAAAAGATTCAGACGGGTTGCCATGTTGGTCTGAAGCAACAGAACAAAGTTTGAGTCCAGAGAAGGAGGAGGAGGAGGAGGAGGAGGAGGAGGAGGAGATTGGATTTATACCCCACCCTTCACTACCCAAAGGTGTCTCAGAGCAGCTTACAAACTCCTTTCCCTTCCCCTCCCCACAACACACACCCTGTGAGGTAGATGGGGCTGAGAGAGCTCTGACAGAAACTGCTCTTTTTTCAAGGACAGCTCTTATCAGAACTCCAGCTTGCCCAAGGTCATCCAGCAGGTGCAAGTGGAGGAGGAGTGGGGAATCGAACCCGGTTCTCCCAGATAACCACTTAACCACTACACCAAACTGGAGAGCCGCTGCCACCAGTGTTCCCTCTAAGCTGAGTTAGTGTGAGCTAGCTCACAGTTTTTTGGCCTCTGGCTCACACATTTTTGTCTCAGCTCAGGAAGGACGGGTCCAGAGCCAACTCATTTATGCAGCAGCCAAATCGCTCGCTCACAACTTTAATGCCGGCAGCTCACTAAGTAGAATTTTTGCTCACAAGGCTCCACGGCTTAGAGGGAACATTGGCTGCCACTTGTATTTTTGAAAGAAAGGAAATGAAGGTCTGCCCCCGACCCCCCCCCCACTTTCAAATACTGGCAAAACTACTGATGATTCTAAGAAGAGGATTAACAGCGTTCATGCTACATTCAACTGGATAACGGTACAAACAAGGGGTAAAGCTTAAGCAGTATCATGCAAATATGCTAATCTGGCAGAAGCAGGACCAGTCCTCTGACTACACAGATTGCGAGTCACGTTCAAATTGATGGACGTTAATAAACGTCCTTTATGTGCCTTTCTGGTATCTGATGATGCGGCCACTTCACGCCATCATTAAACCAAGTAAATTTTAATCTCGTTCAATATGCTTTACAAGCATTAATCTTGGCATGGTGTCTTTCAATGGCTCTACCGTCCGTGCTGGCATTAAGTACATATTTATTTTTCATAGACAAAAAAAGAGAGAACCACAGTAGATGTTTCACATAGCGAGGAAGCAAAGCAAATCCACAAGATCTCATCCCCGTGAAAGGCATGCTACGGTGCAAGCCACATAAATATCACAATATATACACAGAGAGAGCAAAGATGGGCTAAAAACCTCTCTTGTTTCACACAAAATGAGCATGACCTCTGAGACTCAACCGATGGAGACACACACACACACACACATATATATGCATATATATATATACATATATACATACACATACATACATACATACATACATACACACATATATATACACATACGTCATTTCGTCGAAAAAGAGGTGCAGGAGCTCATTAGCATAACTCATTAGCATAACTTATTTGCATATGCCACACCCCCTGACATCACTGCTCAGGCTCCACTGGACTGTTTTGGATTGCTAGCTATTGGGGGGGGGGTCATGCAGAACTGCCCTCCCCAATGAGGAAGAATTTGTACCTGAATAAAACTTGGTCTTAAAGGCGCCACTGGACTCTTTTGGACCCCTCCCCACAACAGACACCCTGTGAGGTAGGTGGGGCTGAGAGAGCTCTTGACAGAAATGGCTCTTTCTCAAGGACAGCTCTCAAGGCCCCAAGGATGTAAAACTGGCTGGGACCAGGGCTAGGGCTTTTTCGGTGGCGGCTCCTACCTGGTGGAATGAGCTCCCGGGGGAGATCCGGGCCCTGCGGGACCTTGAGCAGTTCCGCAGGGCCTGCAAAACGGAGCTCTTCCGCCAGGCTTTTGAGTAGGAGCCGCCCCCCTACTATACCACCACCGTCAAGGCACCTGAATAGATGCATCGACGGGGCCCTAGGAAGAATTACATCGGAAAGGCCGTCGCCACTGGATATGTACGTTGAGAATACCAGCTCGAGTCGTGGGGATACCATCTTGGATCTAGGACACTAGTAACTGGATAGAGCACTTTAGTCTTAGTTGTGATGTTTTTATTATGTTTTTATATGTCTTTATTTATGGCTAGACTAACGATCTGGCCTCTGTTAGCCGCCCTGAGCCCACTGGGGAGGGCAGGATATAAGTGTAAAAATAAATGAATGAATGAATGAATGAATCAATCAATCAATAAAAATAATCAGAGCTATGGCTTGCCCAAGGTCATCCAGCCAGGTGCAAGTGGAGGAGTGGGGAATCAAACTGTCAGGTCCCACAGCAAACCACGGAGTAGACACTTAAGAAAGGGTTACTTTATTGAAGCCATGAGTCACTTGAACAGAAGCACTGTTCAGAATAATGCAAGCTCATTGAGCTAGGAAGGTTAAAGCAGGTTCATAATTACTACAGCCAATAAACATATTTCCCACGCACGCCTAGAGTGTGTTTTCTCGCGCCCAAACCTTGGGAAAGCAACGGCAGCTGTGTTATCACTACAAAACGCTTCTCACAGTTTCTACTCATTAAAACCAAAGCAAGTTTCTTCTTTCGTCCACCTGTGACCTTGGAAAGATAGCGTTACAGCAAAGCAGGACTGGCGTAGACTAACAGGAATGCAGTTACTATGGAAATATGCGCATGGTCACATGAGCGCATCTCTAGCGAGGGGGGGAGGAATATACAGACAGGTACATTGAAGAACTCAGGTACCAGAATGTGTATAGGAGCAAAAAGAACCTTTGGCAGCTCACTGACACAAATCCGGTTCTCCCAGATTAGAGTCCACGCACTTAACCACGACACCAACCTGGCTCTCTGTATCAAATTTCTCTACCATCTGCATCATGTAGTAGTTTATTTGCCACGATCTGGATAGCCCAGGCCAGCCCAATCTCCTCAGATCTCAGAAGCTAAGCAGGGTCGGCCCTGGTTAGTCCTTGGATGGGAGACCACCAAGGAAGTCTAGGGTTGCTCTGCAGAGGCAGGTGATGGCAAGACCACCTCTGAACGTCTCCTGCCTTGGAAACCCTACGAGGTCACCAGAAGTCGGCTGTGACCTGATGATACTTTCTACTACCTCCACCAATAGCTTCTTTGTTAGCATGGTAAAGGTAAAGGTAAAGGTTCCCTTGCTCGAAAGCCAGTCGAGTCCGACCCTAGGGTTGCGGTGCTCATCTCCGCTTCAAAGCCGAAGAGCCAGCGCTGTCCGAAGACGTTTCTGTGGTCATGTGGCCGGCATGACTAGACGCCAAGGCTCACGGAACGCTGTTACCTTCCCACCGAAGTGGTACCTATTTATCTACTTGCAATTTCTTGCTTTCGAACTGCTAGGTTGGCAGGAGCTGGGGCCAGAGACAGGAGCTCACTCCGTCATGCGGCACACTCGGGTCTCGAACTGCTGAACTACCGACCTTCCACAGCCTGCAGTTCAGTTTCTTAACCACTTGAGCCACCGCAGCTCCATCTTGAAAGTTTACACCCTGGGAATTTCGTTGATCTCTACAGCGAAAATTTCGTTGGACTCAAATGGAGCTCCTTGACCACCAGACTACAGTTCATTAGCACACAAGGTCTCCAGCAGTCTACCCAGTCGTCACTGGAAGGGCCACAGCTCAAGGGGGAAAGTGCAAGGTTTCTCACTGTTTTCTAGTCCAGCCCCACATGTTTTCCCCACACGGCCTTTTCAGCCAGTGACATTTGGTTATAAGCAACTTCTGTGAGGGAAAAGGGGGAAAGAAAACCCCGTTAGATCGCTTCTGAAGGACAAGAGAACCATTGGCTCTTTATTGGATAGCTCAGAGACCTCAAACCACATTCGGTCAAGGGTCTATAATTTAAAAGAAATACGTTTCTGCTAACTCAGAGATTTACCTCAGGGGAGCCAGCCATGCAGCCGTAAGATCACTCTGCCGTTTGTCGCCATGCACAGAATAAAATAAACGGGCATTTCATAGAAAACCCTACAGCAAATATTGCAGAGGTTATCTTGAGGGGTACTAATGCACTGAGATATATATTTTTATGGTGGGTACTAGAAAATCAGAACAATTCACACTACTTATTTGTGCCCACCAAGCCTTAATAAAATCATAACTAAAGAAATATGCCTCACCTTCCTCCCCCCCTCACCAACTAGGCTATCAGAGAGCAGCTCAAGGTCCAGGACTAGACCACAGAACCAGGAACTTGGACAAGAGGCTGTCTGGATTTCTTTTTCTCCACCTTGCAGGGCCGGCTCGAGGGGTTTCTGCGCCCTAGGCAAGGCTGCCTTGTGGCGCAGATGCCAACCTCCCGGTGGGGCCTGGACACCTGGAGACTTCTGGAGCCAGCCACCCTTTTGCTGCCACCATCACCGCCTCTTCCCCCCCCCCCCGCTGCCAGCAAAGGGGGGGACGAGGGGGGAAGCACAGCTTGGCGCCCCATCCAGGGTCCGGCGCTCTAGGCGAATGCCTAGTACGCCTAGTGGGTGAGCCGGCCCTGCCACCTTGATGACTTCATTCCACAGAACCTGAGCCACAAAAACAAAATGGCGGCATTTCTCAGCAAGAGGAATGCACAGTACATCCCGGTTTGGTGTGTGTGTATGTGTCTTGAAGGATCAGAGAATGAACTTCAAAAAAGCCTCACTTCCTGCTCCTCAGAAAGATTTGTTCCATTCAAAGGTTCCTTCTGCTGAACACTCATCCCACCTGATTTCTGACCTGTCAACGTGTCAAGAAGCGTCATTTACAAAAGGCAGCCCTGTATTATTTCAACAGAATGGTGCCCCCCCAACCAATAAATACATCTTTTTTGTTAACTCCAATATTCTCCTATGTCAGACAAAAAGGGCCCAGAAAATAATTAACTTTAATAGCTCTTCTGTGAATAGAACAGCACACCACGGTAGCAGGTATAAATGAGCAAAATTTTAAATCTACCCCCCCATTTTTTTTACAAGAAACAAAAATTATAGGTTCAGCTTTTGCGCTAGGGAAAATGTATATTTGTAATAAATGTATCAAATCCTTTAAAAAGCGCACCCAATGACACTTCATAGTTAGGCTGATTTGCTTTCCAAATCATGTAGACAGCACAGTTGCATGCAGTCTTTAAACAAGTATAACCAAGGCAAAATGTAGGGAGATTTAAGAGAGAAATAAAAACACGATCAGCTAGCTTGTAATCTTCTTTTCTCTTATTCTCCTCCCCATAGTTGCATTAAATTGCCTGTTGAGAACAATAACATATTTGTGCTTTTATAGGTACGAATGATTTGTATTATGTAAAGATTTGGCTAACAGACTAAAGACACATTCACACTGAGCCCGGATTACATGCTGTTAATAATTTTCTGGATGCTCTGGGGGGACCCATAATTCTGGAAGACAAAGCTTTGCTTTTGAAATAAACTCAGCAATATCAGAAGGTAGATTTTTTATTATTATTATTCAAGCTTCCAGAACTGCAAAGATTTAAGTGTGAAAGTACCATCTGATAGAAACCATTTTGGAAAACAAGGTTTATTTTCCACGTGTTCAAAACTCACTGGGGCAGCTATGTTGTGAAGGAAGCATTCCCTTAATCTGTGCATCAGACTTTCACAGAAATTCTAAGGTCAAATGTCGGCAGATTCTGACTAGATTGCTTTATGCGTATGTCTTTCACTACACTTGCATTGCATCATAGGTGAAGTGCTTAGACATCATGCTTTCGTTTGTGTATGGTTCTGTACTCAAGAATGCAAATGGTATGACTTTCAAAATACAGATGTTCACCTCCCTCTCACTCACACGCACACATAATCCCTTGTTCATGAAAATGAAGTTGGTTGGGCATTTAGGGTTAATATACCAAGAATACCAGATGGTTCGACACAAAAAGGTGGAATAAAGAGGCCTCCCTGCCACTGCAATACGAGTTGGGTAGCAGACTGCCAACACTGGTGTGGTGGGCAATCTCCCACTTTCTAGCTTGGTTCCCTGATGCAGCTTAATAGAGAGTGGCCAATATGTCCTCCTGAGACACCACAATGTCACTTATGGTTGCATGACCAGAGGTGACATCACCATAGTGCAGGACACTCTAGGATCCCCCTCCAAAAAAAAACCTCTGTGGTTTTTACCATAGATTTTCAGGGAAATCCTAGAACAGTCTGTGACACTGTGATGTCACTCCCAGTTGCACAACCTGAAGCGGTGTCATGGGATGCCATTTTGGTAAGTCCCCTTCCTCCAGTCTCCCAGGGAGTGCTTCCTGCCACTCCTTTCCCCAAGCTTTCTGAGCTTTATTTGTGCCTGCCTTATTCCCATGCACTAAGTGGAGAAGACACATTGACAAACAAACACAAGGGCCCCTATCAGGTCTCACTCATGCAAACTTAGACTGTATCCTAGCACTCACTCACCACTTACCCCAGGCTGAAGCATTTCAGGAGAAGACCAACAGTTTGTAAGGAAACATCCCTTTCAGAGAAGCTGGTGTGCCATTACTCATCCACTAATTGAAGAAGGCCTGATACAAGTTTCCATGGAACCTCTGGCTTCCTCAGAACACAGTATACCGCAAGAGCTTGTATAGAAATTTTGCTTTCTGCTTTCTATAATCCATGCCTTCTCCTGTGATTACATTCCGATAACATGCTGTGCCTTGTTTCCTCTCGCTAGCCACATGGTAAGGCCAAATGGCCTAAATAGCCATGCTATAAACCCACTTTCTTTCACACTTCCATGCCAAACACCAGACCTCATGGCTACACTTTCTGGCCCCACATGCGACAAGTCACGTACTAAATGAGGTAGCTAGAAGCTGGGTCACCTGACTGCAGGAGGAGTCTCCAAACTTCTAGCCATTCCTGTGTTGCAGCTATGGCAACCAACAATTGGACACACCTATGTCCACTCGTGATTGGCCGAATGGCCACGGCTAATCATGACTGGAATTGGGCTATAATTGTTCAATCCCTATGGGAATGAGCTCGCTCTTAGCTCTTGCTCTCTGCTCCTGCTCTCTCTGCTTGTTTTCTTGCACCTGAAATGCCGTCTCATGAGAGACAAAGAACTGCTTGTGAATTGGACCACATCGTGGAGCAAAGATGGATTTTCCCTTCAAAATCCCTTGGACTGTTTGGATGCTCCTGAACTTGGTAAATATGTATCTTTTACTGTGTAGTTAAGGCAAATCGCCTTAGGCTTGTTATTTTGGTAAACTCTGGTAGTCTGTGTTAAGCTCTGTACTGAATAAAAAATTATTCTTGTTTCTAAATGGTCTCTGATGTTGTACCTGAGTTCCAAATCTAAATCTGGTGGCTAACCCTGACCACATATGCTACCTTGGTAAGAGGGTGCACCTCTGATTGAATTGCTAATGTGTTAAGTTCCAGATACCAACTGAGAGTTTGAACCTCTAATCTCAGGTTGGGGGGAACTAATGTAGAGGTTCTGGTGGCATATGGTTCTGAAAACCAGAGAGGGTATCGACTACCTCTTGGGTTGTTGTTTAATGTACTGTAAAATACAGGGTTCCCTCCCATTCCTGGACTGGCTTGGGTGGGCTAATACCTGTACAGAGCTGGATCTATCAGTGGCTGAGTCAGCACAAGACATGACAAGCTGTAGCATTGTTCTGCTATTGCTGGGGCCTTACTTCTCCGCACACCAGAATTCCTTTCATATGATCTGATAACATCAGTATACATTCCCTTAGATGTCAAACCATCCAATTCTGCCTAGATGGCTTTATGCATACATTTTTCACCACAGTTGCACCGCAGCATAGGTGAAGTGTTAAGACTGCACGCTTTCATTTGCGCATGGTTCTGTACTCAAAGATGCAAAGACTTTGGGATTCTTCCTGCCCTGGCTTCTCATATGTTTAAGTCTGTTTCCGAAACACGAAATCATGTAGTACCTCCTTGCATCCGTATGGTAGAAAAGTATATTGCGTAGAACATCTACATTAAAATTAGCCAGCTAGTTGAAATCTCAAAAAGTTTGCCAAACAAGCACTCAATTGAGTGGACATAGTAGAAATTCTTTTCTTTTCATGACCTTTGGTCTTCTGTTCTAATTAGTTGTCTGGTCCAAATTGCTCCCAGTGTAAACAATGACTGATAAATCCACATTGGCTTCAGGAATTTATGGCCCCGCAGCACAGCTGCCAACTGTCTAACTGTTTTAATAAAAAGCTATTTTCTAAGCTTTATGTTTTATTACATGTACGACTCCCCTTTATTGGTTAGCAGTTTGGAGTTGTGGAAAAGGTTATGAATTTAGAAACTGACTGCATTCATATCATATTTAAAACTTAATGCTATTTTATTAAAGACATATGGGCCTCCAAAGTACACATATTAAATGTCATGTAAGAAAAGTAGCAGTTTAAATCATGGTCAAATTCATTTTTGACATGACTCTTGAGGCTTCCAGAGATCTGAACTATTTCTTTGTAAAGCTGGCAGTTTAACCACACTCATAAATCATTTTCAAAGCACATTATTTCTTAATTTTAGTGCATTAGAAAGCATTTGGCCTACACAGTGAACTGTTTGTAGCAGTTATGCGATATAAGTTGTGCGTTTATCCACAGAATGTTGAAAGGAAGGAAAAGGGCCTTTTACAACTTTTTTTAAAAAAGCACATTATTTACTTCCTTTTTTCTCTTTTCTTAAACCTAAGTAAACAGAATTCCCGATTAAACTTCCAGGATGAAAGTGCCGTTCTGGTATTCTCTGTGTTAGGAGAAGACTTACATCCATTAATCTTCAGAAGCACACGAAAGCAACCGTAATTTAATCCTTCAAATATCCTGTTGTAAAGTCTTCAAAAGGGGGAAGAGCTATAGATGGCAAACCCTGTCAAGATCCATGAATGATTATATTTCATCATGTTGCCGATTTCTTCAGTCTTGTGTTTGCATCCTGATACCTTTCTGATGGAGGTAATGAGGTACATGGTGGAATATATGTTATTTGCACACCTCTGTAAAGACACAGTCTGGTTACAGGAAGACTTGATGAACAAAATAATCAACTAAATGCAAAACCAGGCAAGATCCATGAATAAATCTCTCTCTCTCTCTCTCCCCCTCGGGATATGAGCCTGATTTAGATCAAGGCCATGGTTTGGGAGAGGTCCCCCTGTTCAGTACCATGGCCACCAATAACTGTTCCTTACCAACAAACACTGCAGGAGATCTAGTCACTACTCTCACGGAGTCTGATCTATCTTGAGCCCTAAATCGCTCTTCTTGGAGGATTGTGTAGTGTATTCTGAAGCTGCCAGGAATACCTAAAGTATATTGTGAAACACCTAATTGGGAAGCTATGTTAAGCTTCGTCTTGAACAAGGATTGAAGTCCAAGAGTTTAGCGGCCAATCAGGTTCGAATGTATGTAAGCGGGAAAGACTCTGATTGGTCCTTTATGTGCTCAACCTGATAGGTTGATATCTGTATAGTAGGTGTGGCTACATTAGCCCGGAATGTTTAAATACCGAGCAGCTGTTCGGGCTATCAGAAGTTGTACCGTGCTGAAATCAACCTGAGTTTTGCTGAAATCACTCTCTATTTTGTTAAGCATCGGACTTAACAGATTGCATATTTAATTTACATGACAAACCTTTACCGTTTACTGTTACCAGAAGTGATAATTGCAGTCCCTGGAAATACATGTGAATTTAGCTAGACTAGCAATAAAAGCCCTGACCTGGATAGGCCAAGATAGCCAATTAGGGTTGCCAAGTGCTTTTTGAGCTGCTGCAGGGGACTCCCGGCTGTTGGCTGGAAACCCCCGCCCCAGAGGCCCATTCCCCGCCGCCGGCAGATCAGGCCCCGGGGGGAACCCCACCCTGATGTGCACGTCACCCAGAAGAGACGTGACTACGCCGGGCATGCTGGGGGCGGGGCCACGACCATCCGAGGGAAAACCATAGAGTCACTTCCGGGTGACGTGCACATCGGGGTGGGGTTCCCCCCGGGGCCCGATCCGCCGCCGGCAGGGAACGGGCCTCTGGGGCGGGGAAACCCCAGGGGGACTTGGCAAGCCTATAGCCAATCTTATCAGATCTCAGAAGCTAAGCAGCATTGGCTGTGGTTAGCGCTTGGATGGGAAACCACCAAGGAAGTAAGTGCCAGGGCTGCTCTTCAGAGGCAGGCAATGACACCTCTGAATGTCTCTCGCCTCGGAAACCCTACAGGGTTGCCATAAGCCGGCTGTGACTTGACGGCACGTTCCACCACCACAGCAATAAAAAAAAGATTACATTTTTAGAGATCTTTCTGTGCTGACATTACATCATCCCCCCCCCTTTAATATTGTAATGGTGGCAGTCAGCCACGCCTCGGCCTAAGCGCGTGCTGTGCCAAGGTAGCACCGTCCACGATTGGGCTAGAAGTCTGCCATGCAATTTGTCTTCCCGAACTTCACCAAATAAAAATGTACCATATCTATCTGCAGTGACAGCTCCCCAGAAAATCCAATCATGCCAGCCATTCTTTGAAGACCAGGAAATCAAGCACCAGGAACGTTTTTTTCTTCCTCTCCACTTTTTTTTACCACTAAAGTGATAAATTTCAGCACTGGGGGGGGGGGAGTTTCCACATTGGAATGACACCCATCCTTGCAACAGCAATTAAACCAGTTAACATTTAAGTAAAATCGACATTCCTGGTAACTTCACAACACAAATTCATGCTGCGATGATCAGTTACGGATTATGTCCACACACACATCTCCTATCTTTCTGAAATATTTCCTGATAGAAAATACTAGCTCTCTAACCCTAGGATTTTATTTTGTTAATCACAGGAAAAGAGGCATAAAAGCAACAGAGTCCATAACAAGAAATGGAAGGAGTCAACGTGAGGGAAGGAGACAGAGCCTTCCAGTGGAATAAATTCACCTCTTTATTACTGAAGCCCATTTTATTGACTTTTAGCAAGCACTGCAACACTCCATTCAGTGCTTCAAAGGAAGGATTGCTAAGTAATTTGAAACTATGTGTGCTTTGCAAGTGCAGATGAGATAATTACACTTGTGTCGGATCACTGCCGAGGATTTAGGATTAAACACCTGCAAGTAAGACCCCGCAAGAATTGCAGGGGGGATCCCATCCTCCCCCCACTTGTCTGCTGACCCAAGGCGTGGCTCCGTGCCCGCCGCTTCTGACCCTTGGCCCGGCACAGCTCCTGCCCTCTGCCAGGCTCAGAGCAGCTCCATCCCTCCGCCACCGAGCCTGGTGTGGTTCCTTGCTTCTGTGGCTACCAGCTTCCACCTGTGGCCTCTGCTGGACCCGACCTCTAGATGTCTCCAGCTATTCCACACAGAGGAGATAAATGCATTGTCTGCAAAAGCACGGACAACACGCTTGTTTTTCTGGAGGGATTTAAACCTCCAAATGTTTTTTTTGTTTTTTTTAAAAAACTGTTTAAAGATTTTTCTGCAAACCCGGGGTGTCCCCCAAGTTTGCAGAACTATCTATTTTCTATCAGTGTGGTCCCGATTTGAAGATGGAAGTGTCTGCCGATGGGCCCGCACTTGACTATTAGAATATAAGATGACTGTCTTGAAAAACAGTATGGGGCAGATAACAGCTACAAATAGTAAGGAATTGCATTTCCATATGCTGGCACTGTTGCCAGCAATGGTATTTTCAACCAGGCACACTAGTGGCACCTACTGAGGCAAGTAGTCATCAGCTGTTCTACCAATATCCTCCTAACAAAGGGACAAGTATCAGAATCCCCCGCTGGGACTTAAAAGTCTCTTAGATAACGGAATGGACCCCTTTCAGGTAATGACAGGTAGATAAAGCTGGAGGATTACATTGAACTTTTTACCAGCTTGCCTAGCATTGCCCTCTCAAAAGAGGAGATCCAGGAACAGTCCATCCGCAGCAGAGCGGGCAGTCACCCCACAAATACCAAATGAAAGGTAGAAAGAAAGGTAGGAAGTAACAAATGAATCAAGTCTTTCAGGGGAATAAATTCACCTACTTTCCTTCCTAAGTTAGAATCATAGAGTTGGAAGGGGCCTCCGGGGTCATCTAGTCCAAACCCCTGCACAATGCAGGGAATTCACAAATACCTCCACCCCACAAGACGGCAAAAAAGGGGGGCCAAACTGGCCTGGAGAAAAATGGCTTCCTGACCCCAAAGTGGCGATCAGCATTTCCCTGGGTGTGTCAGAAAGGGTCACGAGAACTAACCACTGATGCAGCCCTCCCTCTCACGATCTGCCTAAGTTCACACAATCCGCATTGCTGTCAGATGGCCGTCTAGCCTCTGTCTGAAAACCTCCAAAGAAGGAGAGCCCACGACCTCCCGAGGAAGTCTGTTCCACTGAGGAACCGCTCTGTCAGGAAGTTCTTCCTAATGTTTAGCTGAAAACTCTCCTGATTTAATTTCAACCTGTTGGTTCTGGGCCAACCTTCTGGGGCAACAGAAAACAACTCCACACCATCCTCTATGTGACACCCCTTCAGATACTTGAAGATGGTTATTATGTCACCTCTCAATCATCTCCTCTCTAGGCTAATCATACCCAGCTCCTTCAATCTTTCCTCACAGGGCTCCAGACCCCTCACCATCTTCGTTGCCCTCCTCTGGCCATGTTCCAGCTTGTCTATATCCTTCTTAAATTGTGGTGCCCAAAACTGAACACAATACTCTAGGTGAGGTCTAACCAGAGCAGAGCAAAGTGAGCAGAGCAGCCCAAAATTGCATTTGCCTTTTTAGCTACTGCATCACACTGCTGACTCATGTTCAGTGTATGGTCTACTAAGACCCCTAGATCCTTTTCACACATACTACTGCCAAGACAAGTCTCCCCATCCTATAATTATGCATTTGATTTTCCCTACCCAAATGCAGAACTTACATTTATCTCCATTAAAATTCATTTTACTTATTTTAGCCCAGTTTTCCAGCCTGTTAAGATCATCCTGTATCTTGACTTTGTCTTCTACCGTATTTGCTACCCCTCCTAATTTAGTATCACCTGCAAATTTAATATGCATTCCCTCTATTCCAACCAAATCACTAATAAACATGTTGAACAAAACAGGTCCCAGAACAGATCCTTGAGGCACTCCACTTGTCTCTTCTCTCCAAGAGGATGAGGAACCATTCCCAAGCACTTTTTGGGGGCAATCTGTCAGGCGGTTACAGATCCACCTAACAGTCATAGGATCCAAACCACATGTTACCAACTTCTCAACAAGAATATTATACGGAACTTTATCAAAGGCCTTACTGAAATCAAGATAAACTATGTCTACAGCATTCCCCTGATCCAGTAAGGTTATTTTAAGATATGAATGCTTAAAAAAAAAATTACAAACATTAAGGTTTTTATGTAAATTAAAAGTTCTTATGGCTCAATTTGGGGACTATTTCAGCTGTAACATTTCTTGACCACAGGAGTGACACTTTGAACTGGTGACACAGAAGATGTCATGCATGGAGATTCACCCTTCCTTTAGTCGCTGTAGATTTTCCGGGTTGTGTGGCCGTGGTCTTGGCATTGTAGGACCTGGCGTTTCGCCAGCGGCTGTGACTGGCATCCTCAGAGGTATAACTCAGAAAGATGGAGTAATCTCTGTGTCAAGGTGAGAAGAAAAATGGTAGGCAGGTAACTTATATCTACTCAGGAAGGTGGGGTCTTCTCACCTTGACACAGAGAGTACTCCATCTTTCTGTGCTATACCTCTGAGGATGCCAGTCACAGCTGCTGGCGAAACCTCAGGTCCTACAATGCCAAGACCATGGCCACACAACCCGGAAAATCTACAACAACTAATGAACTCTGGCCATTAAAGCCTTCGACAACATATATTCACCCTTTCTGCTCACCAACCCAGATCAAGTCAAAGGAGGGAACGGCCAAAGAAGTCTTTGCATCTCATTGGCTAGAGGAAGTCAGATGACACTTCCTGGCATCTATAAAAGCATCCAGGTCAGACTTCCCCTGCCTCCTTCCTCTCTTGGTCCCACAGATCTTCTGCATAGACACAAAAATTAGCTCAACGGTAAGGGTACGATGATCCTAGGGCGGGCGCTAACTCCTGCAATTCCGCTGGCTGATTCACAGCACCTCTATCCGATGTCATACTTAGGGTTGCCATCTCCCAGTTGGGATATTCATTTTATTAACATTTTATTAACATATTATTTAAAAAATCATTACAGAAGACACATGAACTCTTAACAACATACCCAGTATCTATATAAGATAAATGGATACTGGATAGGCTTACATTAGTTTAGTGGATGCGGCCTATTGTCTATCCCGGTTACCAATAGATTACACCATCAGCCGAACAATAGCCCTTCATATTTTGGTTTCCTTATTTGTTCCTAGTCAAATTTGTCTATGTTCATTTTCTCTAATACAGGGTACCATTTGTCCACGGGGTTAAGCAGCTGTTGTTCAGCATCTTTATTATTTGTCCAGAACGAGATTTTCTCTTGTAAGAAAAAATCCCACACTTTGTGCAACCATTGTTGCATCGTTGGAGTGGAGTCTGCTTTCCATTTGCTTGCTAATAACACTTTAGCAGCTATTAGCAGAACATTGGCCCCTACGCCGCACGGGGGGGGGGGGGGGAGGGATGGGCTGAAGCGCGGCTATGAAAGCTGCACCAAAAGAAACACGCCACGGCGGGATCACATTGATCCCGTGAGCCGCGGCGCATTCCCTCCCCGGCACGACCAGATGCCGGGGGAAGTGACAGAGGGGAACAGGAGACTGCCGAACAGCGCATGTCTGCGCATGCGCAGTTCAGACAGGAGCCGGAGGTGCGCTGGCAGAAAGACGGGCCGGCGATCCCACGGCCAGCGTTGATGCGGCCGTCGTGGATGAACCACCTTGGTAGGTGGTTTATTTTTGATGCGTCTCTTCGGGGGAAGGGCCGGATCGGGGACGGGTGCGCAACGCTGCCAAGATGTTGCAGTGGGATCGCGCCCGTTTGCTCCGGCCCTGATCCGGCCCACTCCCGGCCCAAAACCCCTTGTGTGGACAGGGCCATTAATTAGCTTTTTCTTAATTTCAGGTACACCATCTGCAGGCCAAAGATGAAGCAAAATCAATGCCGGGTCATATGGTAAGTTGTAACCTGTTAAAGCTTCGGTATTCTGGATAATGTATTTCCAATATTGAGCAACAACCGGATAATCCCAACACGCATGTATGTATGATGCTTTCAGACCACATCGCTTCCAACACAGTGGTGAAGTATTTGTGTATATATATATGTGCCAATTTTACAGGCTTGAGAGCTGTGCAGCTGGGATATTCATAGAGGTTCGAAGGTAGAGGATGGGGTGGGGAGGGGGCTCAGCAGGGATGAGATGCCATCAAGCCCACCCTGCAAAGCAGCCGCTTTCTCCAGGGGAAAGTATCTCTGTCATCTGGAGATCATTTGTAATGCTGGGTGTACTCCAGGGCGCACATGGAGGTTGGCAACTCCAGCTCATGCGCCTATCCACAGAACTGCCAACGTGGGTGGACAACGACTGGAAAGAGAGAAGTCCCCAGAGGCAGACCAGCTGCTCCCTTTTCCTTTTGTATACCAGTGTTGTTTTAAGTGTTTCTGATAGCTCATTTAAGTGGCACAGATAAAAGCCAGAAGGCCCCTACTCAGAAGTCAAACTTTCAAGATGTATATCAGCAACAAAGGACATAAAGAGCTGGAAGAAATGTATATATTTATCTTAGGGTTCAGAACTGTATATTAAATTTTCTTTTAATGTCCGCAAAGCCTACAGACTGATTTGCTGCTCTCTGGGAAGGGCCCTTCTGTCTTTAGCATGGGTTTTGGGGGGTTTGGGGTTTTTTTACTGCTGGCTTCCAGATGCCAGATTTAACAGTCATAAAATGCACAGAATTCCAAGTTAAGCATGGCATTCCCTTCCATAAACCTGCCTTTTTGTGGCCTACCTAGTGAAATAAAAGGGTGGGGGATTATGGTAATTGATTTCTGGACTAACAGTGTGCAGTCCTAAACAGAGTTACACCCCTCTAAGTCCACTGAAGATAATAGGCTTAGAAGAGAGTAGGATTACAGTGTCAGTTGCTAATTTTTATTCTGAAGTTTCCCAGTCTCACGGAGTAGCTTCTAACAACTTTATCTTCTAGAGCTTACAGAATATTTATGATAAGGTATTTAAGACTAATTGGACATTCTTTGGCACCCTGGTACACAGCAGCACAATTGAAGGTAAATTAAAAAAAAAATTCCAGTATGTTTGTAGCAAACAGAGTTCCTGGATGGTGTCCTTCCATACTGACAAAACCCGCAAGTCCTGCTTTGGAGATTCCACCCTGGCAGGTTATGTAAAATGACAAAGAAGCCCAAACACCTGGGAGGTTTTTAAAATAATTTTTAAAAAACTAAATCCCTCAGATAGATACGGAAGCAACCCTGCTGCCACCGGGACATGTCAGAAGGTGGTCTTTTGTTTCAGTTTGGAGACAGCCCTAGATATGGAATTCGGAAAGACATTTAAAACATGTTTAAGTAATGTGACATCATAAAGTTTACTCTTGCTTGGAAAATGAGAAAATGACTGAGTTCTTCGCTTCCAAGTTTGCAAGTCTTCCCTGAAACGGGTCCAATCACAAAACGGCATCCTCTTTCCCGCTCACCTCTCCCATACCAGCTGGAACTTTGGGTTTTCTCGCACAATTTCTGATGCAAAAGGTGCACAAACTGGTGGACGATCAAAGCCATGTTTCTTTGATACTCAGAGGTTAATGACACGCAAAACACTAAGGTTGCTGTTTTTAAAAAAAATTAAAAGCCACTTTGGGGAGATGGTTTGAAGCGGGCCGCAGACGAAGGTCCTTCATTTTTCTCCATCTGGAAATCACAACTCCGTATTTGCTAGAATTGCCGAAGCTGCAGGTGGGAAATGATCCGGCAACTCCCATACCTTCTCCTCTCCAAATAACCCAACGTTGGAGGAACTAGTTCTGTTTTTAATGGTGCTGGTAAGTTGGCTGCAATATTCAGAGCTGTGGAGTTTAATCTTTTTGCACTTCCATCGAGTTTCTGAAGTTTTGTATCTAATCTTATTTTGTTTTAAAGGTAATTTTGTTCCCTACTTCAAAGAGTGCCTTGCTGCAAACACAAAGAATCCTGGATACGGGAATATGAACTGAAAAAAGTTAAATATGTGTTTCAAGGAAATTATATGGCTACACTTACATGTGAGATACAACCAGAAAACTAAAACTGTACCAATATGACAGTATAGACGAATGAAGACTATTTTTATTTTAAAAACCACTAAGGTGTATTTTTTTCCTTTTCACATTTCAGCCCACTATTATACAATGTGCTATCAAAGAATACCACCTCACATGTCTCTTGAGAAACCTGTATAAGGGTCAAGAAGCGACAGTAAGAACAGGATATGGAACAACGGATTGGTTTAGCATAGGAAAAGGAGTACAACAAGGATGTATATTGTCCCCTTGCTTATTTAAGTTATATGCAGAGTACATCATGCAAAATGCTGGCCTGGATGATTCAGAAACCGGAATTAAGATTGCTGGAGAAAACCTCACATATGCAGATGATACCACTCTAATGGCAGAAAGTGAAGAGGACTTAAAGAGCCTCCTGCTCAGAGTAAAAGAGGAGAGCGCAAAAGTGGGCTTGAAGTTCAACATCAAAAAAACTAAGATCATGGCATCCGGACCCATCACTCCTTGGCAAATAGAAGGGGAAGTCGCAGAAGTAGTGACAGACTTCACATTCCTGGGATCCCAGATCACCGCAGACTGTGACAGCAGTCATGAAATTAAAAGACGCATGCTCCTTGGGAGGAAAACGATGGCGAACCTAAACAGCATGATAAAAAGTAGAGACATCTCCCTGCCAAAAAAAGTCCATATGGTCAAAGCAATGGTATTCCCAGTAGTCATGTATGGCTGTGAGAGTTGAACTATAAGGAAGGCCGAGTGCCGAAGAATAGATTCTTTTGAACTATGGTGCTGGATAAGACTCTTGAGAGTCCCCTGGACTGCAAGGAGATCAAATCAGTCAATCCTAAAAGAAATCAACCCGGACTGTTCCCTGGAAGGCCAGATAATGAAACTGAAGCTCAAATACTTTGGCCGCCCAATGAAAAGGGAGCACTCACTGGAGAAGACCCTGATGCTGGGAAAGATTGAAGGTCAAAGAAGACGGGGACGGCAAAGGATGAGATGGTTAGACAGTGTTATCAAGGCAATGAACATGAAATTAAGCAAACTCCGGAGCAGGACAGAAGACAGGAGGGCCTGGCGTGATGTGATCCATGGGGTCGCAAAGAGTCAGACTCGACTGTGCGACTGAACAACATCAAAGAATCACTCTTAACAGAATGTTGCATCCAATAATGCTATGATATAGGAAAATCAATTTGTATATATATATTCTACAAAATTCCAAAATTCTGCAATAGATATATGCAATGGTACAATCCAAATGGGCTGATATAGAAAATTTAAACATGAGTTAGAAACACAACTGGAGTAGTCATTCAAAGTCCAAAATATCCCACTGGGGATTATACATGTAATACACGTTAACTCAGAATTCTGAATAACCAATTACGTGGTTGCCTGAGGCAGGAAGAAATTCCCTCAGGCGTTTGCTTTCTTAGAGCTGGGAATCTGAAGGTCTTCTTCAATAAGAAGGAATCTAGCCCTTTAAAAATACAACAACATTACCGAAAGAGGCCTCGGCTTGCAAGCCTGGAATCAGCATGACTTAGAAATAAAGGTTTAGGTCACCGAAGCCACAGTCATTCTGAGAACTACATTTCCTTTTTTTTCTTCTTATTTTTTTTGCCCCCCGAAGGAAAATTGTTTATTTTTTTTTTTTTTTGCATTTTCTACACACTACAATTATGAGATGGGGGAAAGGATACTAATATCCTAACACTATTTCTATGGATGATGGGTAAAGGAGATCTAATACATATATCTACTTAATAGACAAAGGAATACTACCATTCTAATCTATTTCATCTACTGGATTTGGGGGAAGGGAGAAGTCTAATACATGTCACAATCTGAATAGTTGAAAAAAAAAAGCTTTTTAACCTAATATTGCGTGTTATATCAAGATTTGGTTCAATTATGATAGTACACATTTAATAGCTTAACATAACTACTGCCTTTAGTGCTATTGTCTTAGTTCTAGAGTCTTTTCTTCTTGCGTTTCTTTGTTTTCTGGAGTTTGGGGCAGCCTCTCCTTTCTCCGATTCAGATGATTCTGATGACGTGGAATCCTGTGAATAGGCTTGTTGAATCCTGTGAATAGGATTCTTCTTCTTCCTCCCCATCCGGTTTTAAATTCTTTTCCTTCTGCTTCTTTTTTGTATTGAACGTTTGATCCATAAATTTTTCCACTTTTGGAACAGAGTCATTTTTATATTTTTTGGTCCTGGCAATTGAAGCTCAGCCCTTCCGGGAATAACCATATGTATGGTATTCCCTTTTTTTGTAGAGTGAGAGTAAGCATCCTATAGTTTCCTCCATTTTCTAACTTCGAAAGGGATGTCTTTCAAAATTTTTACATCTTCATTCTTGATTTTTAAGGATTTTCCCATTGTTGACTTTAGCACCAGTTCTCTGGTAGATCGTTTCGTGAATTTTAAATAGGTTTCCCCTGAGAGTTTGTTTTTCATTATAAAGTCTGGATAAGTCCTATAAGCCACATTCATCTCTTTTGTTAAATCTTCTTGTTTATAATGCATTAATGGGGCCAAGGCAACCACCAAAAGGTCTTTTAAATCCTCGTTCTTCTCTTCGAGGATCCCATGGAAATGTACAACATACATCGATCTTTCCAGCTGGAGCTGTATTAGTTGCGTTTTATCAGAGCATCTTTCCTTCTCTGCTTCATCCACTCTTTTGTTAATGCTCTCCATCTGTTTTTCCATCTTTTCCAAAATTGTCTCAGTTGCTGAGGGTTTTTTATCCATTTAATTCAGTTGTTTTTGGACATTGTCCAGCTTAGTGTTGAGGTTAGTCATCTGATCCATTAGGGGGTGCAGTGCATTTGCTAACAGTGAAGAGAAGTCTGTAGTTACTTCCTGGTTCTGGGAGGGATTCGTTGGTATGTTATTTCCGGTCACCAGTTTTTTCTCTGGTGCCCTCTGTCCTCTCCCATCCATAATATCAACAAGAAGTTTTCCAAAACAAGACAAAAGTTAAGCGATTTAGTCCTGCTTTGTATACTTTAGCAGTTTTTGCATTCACTTAACTTCTTATGCATTTTTTTTAGCTCACAGTCTTTTTATTTCCGATTTAAAACCCTCCTCTCAACTACTTCCTACCACCACCAGTCCCTCCAACGGAAGAGCAAAAAAAAGCGTTTGCTGAGCAGAAGAGAAACACTGGCTCCCAACCCATAGAAAGCAACCAACAATGCATTTTAGCACTAACTTTTGGTATGCCTTCAGTGCACATAGCCTAAGGAATTAACAAATCCATCAGCATCTTTATTAGTGAGCAAAATACTCTTTTACTGAACCGATAATCTATCTAAATGTCTTTGGGGTCTGTAGACAAGACACAGCCACAGACAGCATGGAACGTTTTCCACATTCTTAACATTTTATATATCTCTCCTATATATAATTGCCGAATGGTGGTGGCTTCTGTCCTATGGGGTGGCGAGATTGCATGCGCTCCCTCAGCCATTGGCCCGTCAGCTGCCAGTCAAGAATACTGGCGTGCCATTGGTAGGGTGTGCTCCTCTTCCCCGCCCACTCCCCTTTCAGCCACTGTGCTCTGTGTCAGAAGTACTCTGTCTCCCAACGAACACAGTTCTCTTGCTTAGCTCCTGTCTGGGACAAAGGTTTCCCACAGTGGCTGTTGTGAGGAACTCATAGGGTTGCCAGCTCCAGGTAAGGAAGCCAGTTTAAGGAAGCCAGAGTTTAGGGAGGGGAGAGGGGAGGCCTCAGCTGAATAGAATGCCATAGAGGCCACTGGCCAAAGCATTCTAACTTCTCCTTCAGTGGCTGTTGGTAGACAACCAAGTTTGGTTCTGCCAGTAAATAGACAAAGGAACAAAACCCTTTCTACGCCTCTGTAAGGAACTCATTGGGCCCAGTCCTGAGTATGGTTGCCAGCTCCATCCCCTCAGTGCCTGCTGCTGGTCAACCAAGCTTGGTTTCTGTCAGTAAAAAGCCCTTTCCACACCTATTTTGGCCTTGGGAGAAAACTCATTGTGTCCTTCTACTCTGCTGACAGGCCCCTCCCCCCATGACAGCCAAGGCTTCAGAGCACAGTAGAGG